>NC_073308.1:37482068-37727166 GCF_027595985.1 Sorex araneus | reverse complement strand
AGCTGGGGTACACATGCAGGAACCCGAGATTTGGCCCATGGTCTCCCGAGCATGAACAGTGGACACGGAGAAAGAAACAAACACTGAGGGGCGGGAGCCTGTCTCCGCGTGGACTCACCTCCGGGGCACCCTTGGGCTGGTGCCCGCATATGGCGGCCTCAGAACCACCCCAGGGTAAATACCCAGGGCGGGGTACACCGCAGGCGCTCTGGTCTACCTCTGCGGTGGGCAGCTGGGAATTCACATTTCAACCAGGCTTCAGGGGATGCACTAGCTCAAGCCTGGACAAGGGCCTGCGGCTCAAGCTCCTGGTTAAGACCCTTCCTCTGATCACCACCATGAGCGTCTACTACAGAGAGGGTGGGGAAGGGACAGAGAGCTGTCCCTTTGTCCCCCCATACACTGGGGAGCTGCTCCTGTTCCAAACCCGGGCTCCCTCCTGGCTGACACGCGTCCCTGAGTCAGGTCTGGGAAAGCAGCACCTCGCTGGCCTTCCCCCCGCAGCCCCCACTCCTGAGACCTCACTGTGCTGGGGACCCCTCAGGCAGAGCCGAGGCAGCCCTACCAGCTGACCTGCCCGCAGGGGCGGCTGGCCCCGCTATGCTGCGGGCTCTCTGGGGGAGCACGGGAGGGTCTGAGTGGGTGAAAGGCCAAGGAGGACATCAGGGCCCCTCTAGGCCTTTCTCGACAGGCCCATCTGGGGTGGAGAATCCAGGCGCTACTGCCTTACATAATTCCCCAAGTCCAAGTCCCGAGGGGTCCTCCATCCCCAGCAGTCACCACGCCTACTGCACCCAGATCTCCCAAGGAGCCCCGGGCTTGAAGTAACACCCCAAAAGGGACTGCCATGCACCCGAGAGCCTGAGATCCCCAGGTCAATGTACCTGCAGTGGGGCTGGAGCAATAGCACAGCGGGTAGGGCGTTTGCCTTGCACGCAGCCGACAGGGTTCAGTTCCCAGCATCCCATCTGGTCCCCTGAGCACCGCCAGGAGTAATTCCTGAGTGCAGAGCCAGGAGTAACCCCTGAGCATCGCTGGGTATGACCCAAAAAGCAAAAAAAAAAAAAAAAAAATGTACCTGCAGTGCCCGAGCCTGGGCTCTTTGCTGAGCCCACACCCCAGAGGTCCCCCCTCTGTGGAGGAGGGGGACAGTAACCTCTTCTCCAGAGAGAGCGAGGGCACTGTGGGGACGAGAGGGCACCTGGGAGGCCCCGTGTCCCAGAAATCCCCTTGCAAGAGCAAAGCTGTGGAGCGTTCGGGGAGTGTGACCTACACACTCACACACACACACACACACACACACACACACACACACACACGCTAAGGTGCCTGGGGCACTGGCCGTCTGGTTTCCACAGCAACTAACATGCTGTGTTAAAACAAACCATGCAGCCATTAAGCCCGGTCTCTTCTGTCCGTTTAACTCTGTTTTGCTTTCAGCTTAGCTCTAGGTAGGAAGCAAAACCTATTCCAGCTTTAACTTCAAACTGCTGCTTAGGGCCTGTCGTTTCCGTCTATCGAGAGGATTTACAAACCAGCCAAGGGCTGAGCTTATTATCAACACCCCCCACTGCTGCCCACCCCCACAAACCCTCTCCCACCTCTGTCCTCACCCAGGCCCAGACACCTCCCGGGAGGGTCCAAGCTGCCACACAGAGCACAGAGAGCTCGATGGTCCGTGAGGTGTGGCCCCCGGCTGTCCTCTTGCCTTCCCGGCCTGCAGGTGTTGGGAGGGAAGGACTGGACTGAAGGGGCAGCTGTGCCACCATCACGGAGGGGGACAGCTACTCTCAGGAAGGGGGTCCTGGTGCTTACTGGTCCTCCCATTGACAGGCTTCCGGAACTTTCTGGGTCCCAGCAGACTGGGAGGACAGGGTTCTGGGTCGGAGGGACTCTCCTTTCTCCCTTCGTGTAAGATGTCGTGACAGGCAGAGTCCCGGCGCCCCCCTGTACATGTTCACTGAGAAGCGAGACTCTGGACCTTTCACACGTTCACCTGCCCCTGACGGCAGGTCTGCATGGCTGTCTGTGGACACAGCTTTCTGCTTCAGCCTTTGCACACGTGTGCCCTCAGGCAGCCCTTGTCTTTCCTGACTTATATCACTTAGCATGACGCCTTCCAGGTTCATCTCTGTGGCTGCAAAATGGCAACGTTCTGTTCCCTTTTTGTGGTTGGAAAATATTCAGAGGTGGCTATGAGTTCAAACTGTGGGTGCTGACGTGTGCATTTGGTGGCCAAGAATCGCTCCCTGGCCTCCCAAGTGGAGGGACAAAGAGACGGCGGGGGGGGGGGGGAGGTCATAGACTGATGGTCAAATGGCCCCTTTAACGCAGAGCTGTTAGCGTCCTTAGAGAACATCTGAAGGGGGCTGAGGTATGGGACTGCACATAGGTGTGATTGATCATTTACAGCAGCAAAGCGTTTTGGCGGAGGCAATTCTCTTAGGGGGATTAACTCAAGGAGACACTCTGTCTTCCAGAGACATCTACATTGCTTTTCTCTTTCCCTTTTGGTTGTACATACTAAGGAATTACATTGAATTCTTATTAATATTTGCAGTTATTTTGATAACCACAGTGAGATAGACAGATTCCAGAACTTAGTTCTCTGGACTCTGAGGGAAAGCAAGACTTTTACGGTAAATCCCAGACTAAGATCTCAGGCTGGTCCAGTTTGCCCTTCCCCATGGAGTCCTGTCTCTTAAGTCAAAATAACTTGCATCAGGACCATGCTTTTATGCTTCCCAGATTGTCCCATTTCAATGCTGGGGTAGTCTTATCACTTGCCTGGGTCTATCCCAGTCTCACAGTGGGACCTCCCTTTGTGGGCTGTTGGGAATTGCAGCAACCAACTCCTGAGTCAAGTAATTATGACGGATGCCCAGGAGTAGATATATATCAACGCCCAAATATTAGGCGCACCGCATTAATGGTCTTTCTGTGTTTAAGCAAAGAACATTACTCTATAATAAAAATGAAAAGGCTATAGGGGAAATAGAAAAGCAAGTAATTCACTACAAATAGAAAGTCCAGAATCACCAGAAGTTTTGACTTATAAGTAACCAAGACTGACTTGGGGAATTGTGAGAATGAGAGGAAAAGCACAAAGGAAGGTCAAAGATAAACTCAAGGGGTTGGGGTACCCATAAGAGCACTGTGCACTTCTCCAGGAGGAAGAAAAGGGGCAATTAACTGATGAAACCTAAAACACTTATCCAACAGGTGAGCACTCATTTTCCTGATCCATTTGTCCATCAGTAGATGGGCTGTCAATCCACCTATTCTTTCTGTCTCCTCTCTCTCTCTCTCTCTCTCTCTCTCTCTCTCTCTCTCTCTCTCTCTCTCTCTTTCTCACTCTCTCTCTCTCTCTCTGCATGATGATGTGGGGGGAACAGTCCTGAAAACAAGGCATGCAGATAAAAATTTTTGAGTCTATGCACCTGGTGTTTTGTGAGGGGAGAAAGTTGATGAATAAGATCCCCCAAAAATGTCTGACTAAGGGCTGGAGTAATTATGCAATGGACAGGGCCCTTGCCTTGCCCACAGCTGACCCAGGTTCAATCCCTGGCACCCCATGTGGTCTCCCAAGACCACTAGGAGGGATCCCTGAGTGCAGAGCCAGGAGTAAGCCCTGAGAACTGTCGGGTGTGGCCCCCTTCACACAAAAATGTAAGATTATATAGCAAAGGGGTGTGACTCAGTACATGTGTCACAAGTGGGAGGTCCCAGGTTCGATTCCCAGCACTGCAAAAAAGATAGCTTCACATTTTACATACATACATAGAAACACAGACACAAAACGGGATACATACGTGCTTTGATCCATAGGAAGAGGGCACCCAGGGAACAGGGAGGCATGTACAGTTGGATAACCATGAGGGAATGACATCAAGGGATGACACAGAGGCAACTAAGCCAGAGGAGAGAAGGAGCAGGGGTGTTGAACAGGCTCTGGAGATGGTGACATTTACACAGAGACTTGGAGGAAACCAGATTCTCATCTGGGGATAGAGTGAGCAAAGGTCAAAGGTTATGTGCAGGGAGGCTTCTGCTGCTGGAGCCAGAGAGGGAAGGGACGGGAACTCGGAGACTTTGAGGTCTGGGACACGCCAGGGAAGGCCGTGGTGGGCCTCGAAATCCACAGCAAGGACGTGGGCTTTTGCTCTTTGCATCTTGATTTTTATTTTCACCAAAAATGCCATTAGAGGGGCCAGAGTAGATAGTCTAGTGGGTAAGGCACTTGCCTTACGCGTGCCAACCCCCGTCTGATTGATCCCTGTGGCCCCCAAACAACACTAAACAAAATAAAATTAAAATGCCATCAGAGGGCAGTGAATTGTTCTAAACTCTCTCTCCTAATAAGATGATGTCTATTGGCTGAAGTTTACATCTTATCCTTTATAGGCTAAAACGCATTTAATCTTCCCAGAATAGCTTCAGTGTAGTCATCATTAACCCTACCTTAGAGATAGGTTTCCCAGAGAGGGCGATTAAAACACCAAGGAAGTGCTGGAATTTGGGGGGGGGGGGCGTGGAAGGGGAGGTGGAAGGGGAGGTGGAAGGGGAACCCTGTTTGGCAACTGGGAGGCACTTTTTGTTTGCTTGCTTTAAAAAAAGAGCTATTTGTGGGGTGGTGGGGGGGTGCTGAGTAATTTTCTGAAAAGGGGGACGGGCTTTTTGTCCCAGTAAGAAGGGGAGGCGCTGGGGGAGTTCGGGCAGGATGGCCCTGTTCCTCTGAAGGGGGCTTCCCTGGGTGCTCGACAGAGCACAGAACAGGGTGAAGGGGGCTGAAAGGGCGCAGCAGAGCTGCCAGCCGGGATGCCTGCTGCAGCTGCGCGGGCCCTGCCAGGGCTGGGCACCAGAGGGCTTCTGTCTTTTCTCAACCTCTACCTGCACCCATCTCTGAGACTCTGCAGGCTTCTCACCTCTGTCTGTCCTGAGCACAATCAAAGGAGCCTCAGCTCAGGGCTCCACCCTCGTGTCCTCCCATCCTCCCCTGCACGGACTGACGCTCACTGGCCCCCCAGTCCCTTCCTCACCCTGTGTGTCTGCCAAGCCCCCCTGTTCCTGTGGCCATTGCTCTAGAGACCTTGCAACTGCCATGCTGCCAAAGCAGGAGAGGAAGCGTCGCACGCCAAGTGCTGACAACCAGCATTGCCTTTTGTCTTTTGTTTTGTTTTATTTTGTTTCTCATCTTTTTTTTTTTCTTGGTTTGAGGCCACCCCTTGCAGTGTGCAGGGATCACTGCTGGCTCTGTACTCAGGAATCATTCCTGGAGTGCTGGGGATTGAACCTGGGCCGGCACGTGAAAGGCAACTGCTCTACCTCTACTATCTTTGTTCTCGGCCCATCTTGACATTACCTGAGGGACCTGGCGTAGTCCTCACCCCTCTCACAAGTGTCAAGCTGATCTTTCCTCCGTCTCTGACCCTCGGTCTCTGATCTTTCCCTGATCCTCTTCCTTCACTGTCTCTTCATGAGTCAGCCAGTGGCATTTGAGTGGGCTGGGAGTAACGGCTCTCACTGATGAGCGTTTACTCCAGGCTGACCCCTGCGCCTGGACAGGGATTTCACTGGCCCCGTGTCTTCTCATTCACAGCTGCTTCCCCAAATGGAAGAGATGAACTCCCTGTCAGCAATTGGACATCAGGCCCAGAAAGGTTAGCCGTTCGAACCCAAGATCACACAACGGGTAGGTGGTGGAGTCAGGATTCCAGATCTGCCAGGCTCTGAAACTCCTCCGTAACCCCCCAGCTCCACCAAGCTCAAGTTCACAGACGTTCAAAGTGTATCAGTAGTTTTCTGAGAGCACCAGAACTTCTAAAATTGATGTACAGGCTTGAGAGAGCTTCCTGGGTGCTCGCTTTTATTTTTAGATGCTGCGCTTTCTAAAAAAAAAAAAAAAATCCGGATAATTTGTGATTTATTGACAGGGTTTCATTTTTTTCAAACTTTTATGAACTTTATTCTCTAGAGAATCAAAGGCCCTGGTTCTCTCCCTGAGTTTTGGAAACAGACTTTTTGTTGAAGCCCATTTCAGCATGTCTGACTTTGGCCCTTGTTCTTCCATAAATCCTTCGATTCTGAGGTGCTTCCCTTCCGGGGGTTCTGGTGGGGCCTCTCACAGCCCCGTCCCCAGCAGCCCTGGCCCTGGCACACCTTTACCTGTACGCTTGACGGCAGTGGGGCGTAGAGCTCAGGGGGGGCCCCCGGAGCCAAGTGCTGTGGCCAATGTTCATGCCCCGGAGACATCACTGCGTCATCTGGTCACCAAGCTCATCCTGCATCGCCCCCAGGGCAGGGTCCCCACAGCCTCTTCCGGCTGGGCAGAGCATCCCTGAGCTGGCCTCCTCTGCTCTCCATCCAAAGCCGCCTCTGGCTACAGCCCTGCCTCAGTACCGCCTTCATCTTCATCAGACACCCCAGTCTCCGAGCCCTCCAGCCCCCCTTTGCCAGACTAGCTCCGGGCCCGGAATCCAGAGGGCAGGTGTCCCCGATCTCCGCCATTAGGACTCCCTGGGGTCTTAGAAAGTGCCACTGGTGCCTGCCCACAGGTGAGTGGGGCGGGGGGCTAAGGAGCTCATCTCCCTAGGGCCCCCTTAGGGAAAGAAATGGGGAGGGAAAGGGAACCCGGCAGGCCTGAGAGAGCTGATGGTGGGCTTGGTGCCACGTGCCTTGATCCCATGTGTCTGTGGCCCTGGCACAGCCACTGCACAGATGTGACTATTGGGGAAATGTGGCACAGGAAATCCAGTAACACACCCCAGGTCACATGACCCATGACCATCTGACTGGAATATGAACCCAGGAATTCTCACACCCAGCTCCTGTGTTCCAAGAACCTATGCTCTCTTCTTTTCTTTTTTTTCTTTTCTTTTCTTTCCTTTTCTGCTCTTTTCTTTCTTTCTTTCTTTCTTTCTTTCTTTTTTTTTTTGCTTTTTGGGTCACACCCGGCGATACACAGGGGTTACTTCTGGCTCTGCATTCAGGAATTACTCCTGGCGGTGCTCAGGGAACCATAAGGAATGTTGGGAATCGAACCCGGGTTGGCAGCATGCAAGGCAAATGCCCTACCCGCTGTGCTATTGCTTCATCCCCTCTTTTTATTTTTTTTTTAATTTTTGGGTCACACCCAGCAGTGCTCAGGGCTTACTTCTGGCTCTGTGCTCAGGAATCAGTCTTGGCAGGGCTCAGGGGACCATATGGGATGCTGGGGATCAAACCCGGGTCAGCTATATGCATGGCAAATTCCCCACCCACTGTCCTATCACTCTGGCCCCATCACCTTCTAGCCCAGGTCACGGTGCGAGTGGGTGCATGTCCACGGCCTGCAGTGGCTCTGGGATGATTCCAGGGAGCCGTCAGTCTCTGAGTGCAGAGGGGAAGACAGTGCCGGTACTGGGGTGGGGCCATCCTGGCTCCTGCTGACGCTGCCTCGCCCTGGAGCCAGGCTCTTGCTCTGGGAGGCTGGATGAAAGCAGGCTGCTTCCCCCCTGCTCAGGGGAGGGGCTGGCATGCAGGTGGACAGCACTCTCCTGCAAGGTCCTCTTCCAAAGTTATGCAGAGTCCATGGCCGTCGTGACGGGCTCGTTCTCCTGCTTCTATGTATTTGTGAAGTTTGCTGTTTTGTTCTGTTTGGGGGCTGCACCGGGGGTGCTGAGGGCTTAGTCCTGGCTCTGCATTCAGGAGTCACTCCCCAGGGGACCATATAGGATTCTGGAGAATTGTGGGATGTTCTAAAGAGAGACCACCTTACCTTCAGTACAATTCAGAAGTAGGTCCCAAACCCAGAAGGACCCCAGAGTCTGCCTGGAGGGCGGGGGGTTGGTAAGTCACACAGCAGTGGGGCTGGGGGGATTCCTGTGGGAACTGATGCCCCCTCCCCCCGCAACGGGAGGGTCTGTCCAGAGGACAAGCGGGGTCTGCAGCCGCCATCTCCCTCGCCAAAAGGGGCTGGGAGCTCTGGGGATGGGCTTCTCCTTGCAACAGGAAGACGAAGCGTGTTCCCAGCACTGACGCTTGCGAAGTGGAGTCCTCGTGTCTCCCCTCCTCTCCCATCAAGGCCTCAAGCTTTCCGCCCGGCACCCACCCTGAGCCCTCTACACTCTGTGGCTGCCCCCACCCTGAGCGCCACATTTGAGGTCACTCGACCAGGCCACACAATCTGTCTGACCTCCACGTGCCCCGGAGGCACCGATGCAACCGGTGCTGGAAAGTCAGTCCCAGGCCCCGGTCTTGAACCCGGGGCCCCCGCAGTCACCCACGTGCTCCATCACTGCTTTCCCTCTATTCCCAATTCCTCCGATTCCCGGACAGCCCTCCCAAGCGTGAGCCGTGCACACACGTGTACACACACGTGCTCACAGAGACCCCCAGCTGTGTGAATGTCATCGCCGAGCTCTGCCCCAGCCCCCCAGCCCACATGCCATCTGCCAGGAGCTATTTAAAGCACCGAGTAAAGCTGTTTTAGAACAAATCCTGGGGTGCTCTGCCCTTTGCCTCCCCCTTCATTCGGGAGCGCTAGGCTCCAGACGGAGTCAGGTGTTGGCACCAGATGAGGAGAGAGCGTCAAGCTGGAGGCAGGGGCAGTGGGTGGGCAGAGATAGTTCAGGACTTAGGGCACTTGCCGTGCATGTAGCCAGCCCTGGTTTGATCCCCAGAGTTCCATTTGGTCCCCCAAGGATTGCCAGGAGTGATCCCTGAGCACAAGCCGGAAGGAAGCCCCGAGGACTGCCGGCGTGGCCCCCACAAAAAAGAATCAAGCCTCAGGGCTGGAGCGATAGAAGAGTGGGTAGGGCATTTGCCTTGCATGCTGCCAGTTCGATTCCCGGCATCCCATATGGTCCTCTGAGCACTGCCAGAAGTAATTCCTGAGTGCAAAGCCAGGAGTAACCCCTGTGCATTGCCGGGTGTGACCGAAAAAGGAAAAAAAAAAAAAAGAATCAAGCCTCAGGGCTCGAGTGATAGAGCAGCGGGTAGGGCATTTGCCTTACATGCTGCTGACCCGGGTTCGATTTCCGGCATCCCATATGGTCCTCTGAACACCACCAGGAGTAATTCCTGAGTGCAAAGCCAGGAGTAACCCCTGTGCATTGCCAGGTGTGACCCAAAAAGCAAAATAATAATAATAATAATAATAAAGAATCAAGCCTCCAGCTAAGGCTGGCAGGAGACTCCAGTCACCGCCAACAAGTTAGTGTGCTGTGTGCTTAGATAACGGGACTGTGCTGAAAAGGGAGTCCATTTCAGTACGGACAGAGACCACACCTGGCCCTGACCTTGAGGGAACCTGCCACCGCCCTGGAGCTCTCCCAGAGCAGGCACCAGGCCCGGGGCCGCGTGCAGTAGCTCCACTGCCTGAGTGCGAGGTCGCGAGTTTGATCTCTGGGATGCGCACACGTGCAGAATGTCAGAGTCCCCCAGTCCCGCTAAGGAGAGTCTCCGCCCGACACTCTAGGTAGGTGTGTGCGCGCATCGGGAACTAAACATCCTGTTAGAGAAATCTGACTGAAAGCCGCTGGCGCTTCAGGGACCAGAAGGAGAAGTTGATTTTGATTTAGGCATATGGACTCCATCAGGCTAGTGCCACGGGAGCCGAGTCCCGAGCCTCACTCTCACAGGGTTTATATATGGAAAGTCCCAAAGTACACACCGTGGCTGATGCCCGAGGTGAGAGGTGTGGCCGATGGCACGTGCGTGAGGTGCTTTCCCACTTTCAGCGCCCTCCCAGACCCTGCGATCGACAGCCCCTCGAACCCTATAGCCGGCTCTTTTAGCCCCCTTTGGTCTCTGGGGGGAGTTTACTTCCCAGGACTGTGTCGGGCCCATCTGGTCCTGAGGGTGATTCACTGCCGACTCGAAGCTGCCCAACTCCCAGAGCCATTCACTGCCTAGAGTTTTACTCCTCATTCCTGCTTCTGCAGAGGGATTCTTCCACTTTGAGTTTTCTATTGTCCCTCACCATCATGGTAGGACCCCCAGTGAGCGTCGCAAGGAAAACTGTGTGACCGCCGAAGTCAGGAGTGTGACCCCAGAGACCCCAACCAACACTCCACAACTAAGTGTGTGACCCCCAGCCAGCACCACCACTAACATGTGTTACCCCCCACCCCGGGTCACATACTATGGCCAGGTGTGGGAGCCCCGATCGTGAGTGCCCCCTCGCCCCCCAACAATAGGGGAAGGAATCACTGTATCACTATCACTGTCATTCCATTGCTCATTGATTTGCTCGAGGGGGCACCAGTAACGTCTCCATTGTGAGACTTGTTGTTACTGTTTTTGGCATACCGAATATGCCATGGGTAGCTTGTTAGGCTCTGCTGTGTGGGCAGGATCCTCTCAGTAGCTTGGCAGACTCTCCGAGAGGGGCGGAGGAATCAAACCCAGGTCGACCACGTGCAAGGCAAATGCCCTACCCACTGTGCTATCGCTCCAGCCCATAGGGAAGGAAAGGAAATATTTTTTTTAATTAAACAAAATCATCTCACTTTTTATTAGATGATTTTGTTGTGTCTAATAAAGCAATTACATAAAATCATCTTATTTAAAAAAAAAAATAAAAGACAACCTGCATCAAATCACCTGGTGCTCAGGAAACAAGCGTGGCCACTCCCCTCTTGGTTCCGAGAACGGCAGGAAAGACTGCGTTCCTAACAAGTTCCTGAGGCGGTGAGGCCGGGCCAGAGACACAGCCAGCTAACTCATGAGTTGCTGTGAGGCTTAAATGAGAAAAACCTATGTAAAGCTCTGGGCCCCACAGGCGGGGGGTTCAACCTTGGCGTTGCATTAGCATCACCCAGGCACTCTGCAAACTCCCGGTGCCCAGCACGCAGAGCAATTAAATCAGAGCCTCTGGGGTGAGCTACAGTCTTTACTACCTGCTTTACACTCCCAGAAGACTTAAATATACAGGCAAGGTTGAGAGTCACTGTAGTAGGAACTTAATACATTTAAAACGCCTTTTATGAGCTACCCAGCTGGCCCTCTTTTCCAATCCCCGACTCTGCCTCCCCTGGGAAGGACTGTGGGGACGGGGAGGCTTTTTTTAACCTTGGCATTGACTTCCGGAAGGGCCAAGGACCGAACCAGGTGGGAGACGCAGCTGGCTCGTTCATTCAAGATTCAGGGGTTTAGCCACCCCGCCCTTAGTCATCAGCCATTCACTATGGGTAAGGTACTTGGGGGCTCTGACTTTTGGGGAGAGAGGAGAAGCACTCTGCTCCCAGGAGTCGGCCCCACATTACGTGACTATCTACACTGGGGGGGTCTGCAGGAGTCCTCCAGCGCCCCCTACCTGCCGCCGGGCTGCCCCTCTGGTCCCAGTGCTTTTCTTCACCAGACGGCCAGTCCATCTGTCATTCTACTTGCTCTTCTTCTTCTTGGACTTAACTGAACCCCGGGCCCTGGGGAAGCACCTCCTTGCCTGCAGCTCTGAACTCTGACCTTGAGACTCTGAACTCTGAAAGCACCTCCTTGCTGTTTCCCTCACTTCCCTCGCTGAGTGAGCAAGGCAGCCACTAGCGAGCCCGAGAGCAGCGGGATGCCACTGCGTGCAAAGTCTGAGAGTGTCACCTCATTGTCCGAGCACTCACTCACCAGGTATCACCGATTACACTGGACACAGAAGTCAACAGAACTCAAAAACGCTCCCTGGTGAACCAAGCTCACTCTTCACTTGGCCCCTACTCAAACTTCAGTTTCCTTCTTAACGGAAGTGGTCTAGCACCAGCCCCCTAAAAAGAACCATATTCATTCCCGTCCCTGAGATGCGTGACACACTGAGATGATTCACGGTCCGCTGAGACCAGGAGCCTCAGTTCTGCGCTCCCTCCTGCAGTGGGCCCAGCCGTGCTCTGCCTGGGGGAAGTGCAGATCGTTTTACAGACAGCTCACTCCCTTCCTGGGGTTGCACAGAACGTTTTGTCGACAACTTGCTCCTTGTCTCTTGCTCACCCACCTCCAAGAATGAATTCGTCTGTAGAGGCAGAAATGTCCTGTCTAATGGCTGTCTTCACTGGGGCACCTTGGAGGGAGGAGGGTTGAGTTTCCCTCCCCACCTCAAACAGAATCCCGGCAGCCGAAAACCTTCAGAACCCAACTGCCACCATGTTCAAAGCCACTCTCCACATGCTCGGATGACCTCTCCCAAGAAGGGATGAGCCTCACTCAAGACAGGATGATAGGGCTGGAGCCGTAGCACAGTGGGTAGGGCGTTTGCCTTGCATGCGGTCTGACCCAGGTTCAACTCCCAGCATCCCATATGGTCCCCCGAGTACCGCCAGGAGTAACTCCTGAGTGCAGAGCCAGGAGTAACCCCTGTGCATCATGGCTGGGTGTGACCTAAAGAGCAAAAAAAAAAAAAAGACAGAATGAACCTCACTGAAGATCCAACCAGCTGGAAAACCCAGGTATGCGGGAACCCGTGACTGAGATCTCCAAGCCCACTTGGATCAGGACTGGGCCTCCTCCCCCCATTTCCCCAGTTTTCCAGTAGCTTGGCAGTCACACCCACAAACCACTCTGGCACCATGTACTCTCATCAACAGCCAAGACCCAGAGACTATAAACTAAAGCTCCCGGAAGAGAATGATACAGAATTCCCTGGACATTATATTTTATCCATAACAAACAATACAAAACAAATTGTCTAACATTGCCTTTTCGGCAAGTTTGAGTGCTAGTGATACTGATGTTGAAATATTGAATGGAACCAAAGTAGAGAGAGAGTATGGGGGAAATTGTCTGCCACACAGGCGGGGGAAGGGTTGGAATAGGATGGGGGAAGGGGAATACTGAGGATTTTGGCGGTGGAAAAGGTGCACTGGTGAAGAGATGGGGTTTGATGATTATATGACCAAAACTCAAACATGAAAGTTGTGTAACTGTTTCTCATGGTGAATCTAAAAAAGAGGTGGGGGAAGTAATAATAAAATAATAAAGTAAATTAACATTCTGAATTAAAAAAAGAAAAAGTAATGTGGAGTTCATGCCCAATTCAATCAGCTTAATCAATGGCTGAATAAATAGCAATACTCCTACATTATAAAAAAAAAAAAGAAAGAAATATCCTGTCTAAGCAGCCCAGAGACTCACAATAAAATCTTCCCAAGACTGACTATGCTTACTCTTTCCCTGTCTCTCTCTGTCTTTCTCTGTGTGGCTCCCTCTCTGTCTCCCTCTGTCTCTCTCTGTCTCTCTGTCTCTCTTTTTTTTTTTTTTTTTGCTTTTTGGGTCACACCTGGAGATGCACAGGGGTTATTCCTGGATGCACTCAGGAATCACCCCTGGTGGAGCTCAGGGGACCATATGGGATGCTGGGAATCGAACCCGGGTCGGCCGCGTGCAAGGCAAACACCCTACCCGCTGTGCTATTTCTCCAGCCCCTGTCTCTGTCTCTGTCTTTCTCTATCTCTCTCTCTGTCTCTCTGTCTCTGTCTCTGTCTCTCTCTGTCTCTCTCTTCTCTCTCTGTATCTGTCTCTCTCTCTCTCTCTCTCTCTCTCTCTCTCTGGGCTTCCACTGTGACACCCTCTTGTTGTCCTAGTGAATTCTTTTACCTCTTATCATTCAGATCAGCCAGCCTGGGTTCCAGCTCTTTCCCTCATTGACTGCAGCCTCCACCTATCGGGGGACGGGTGTCATGAATCACTCCGACCCCACCCTTTGCTGCTTTATGCTCAGGGGTGTTCAAGCGCTCAGAGGAAAGTTCCCAGGATACTCGGCCAGTTGGGCCTGACAATGTAGTGCTGACCCAGTAGGGGTCACCCCCGCTGAGGGCCCTGCATGATGGGAACAAAACAGTCCTTAGGCATGCAAGGGCTGCACCCCAACCTCTGAGTGACCTCCTCAGCCCCCAGCCTTCCACATGGTCTTCAGTAACCTGATTTTATTTTATTTTTTATTGTAATTAAAAATACAGGCCGGTTTAAGCTCATTAACAGCCATGATCCAGAGACATATAAAAGAACCTCAGAACCTAGCAGCTTGCTGCAGAGATGCCTCCGGACTTTTCACCAGGCCAATTTCACTGGGGTGCCTCAGACGGGAGCAAGCGTTGTCCCTCCACCTGCCCCCTAGGAATCCCAGTGGCTGCCATCTTCCAGAACCCAGTGAAAAGCACAGGTACTTGGGATCAGTGACGACAAACTCTAGGCCTCAGGGACAGGGGATGGGCCGGCCCTTCTCATCCCCCTGTCCCCACGGGACCCTGGATGTCACGCCCACGAGCTATCTCCTGGGACTATTTAAGCTCCTTTACGGCCATGATCCAGAGACACACAAAGAACCTTGGAGCCGAGCCGCTCACTGCAGAGACTTCTCCAGACCCTAATTATTTAAAATTTCCGATTTCTAGATGACATCCTATGTTTTTCATAGCAGACAATACAAATAAATTATCTAGCATCTGCCTGTTCGGCAGGTTTGAGTGGTGGTGGGAAATTCAAAATAATGGTGGTGGGAAGGTGTGATGGTGGTGGGATGGGTGTCGAAATGTTGAATGTAATCCATTATTATGAACAACTTTATGAAAAAAATTTTAATACAGGCTGGGGCAATAATACAGTGGATAGGACACTTGCCTTGCAAGCAGTCAACCCAGGTTCAATCCCTGGCACCCCAGATGATCCCCTGATGACTGCCAGGAGTAAGCCCTGAGCCCTGCTGGATGTGGGCCAAAAACAAGTAGCAAACAAAATATATGTATATGTATACACACACACACACACACACACACACACACACACACACATACACAGGGCCTCGGGCATGCTCAGTGGCACTTGCCTTTCAAAAATGAGGTATAAATTTGTTTCTTCCCTGGTGCCACCTGCACGGGCCACGCGTAGTCCCAATAGCACTGTTATTCGAGACCCCAGGAGCTACACAATTTTGTGTGCAGCACCACGGCTAACATGCATGGCTTCCTTGGGCCAGAGCAATAGCACAGCAGGGAGGGCACCTGCCTCGAATACATCCTACCAGGGTTCAATCTCCAGCACCCCTCAGGGTCCCTCAAGTACTGCCAGGTGTGATTCGGGAGCATAAAGGCAGGAGTAAGCCCTGAGCACAGCTGGCTGTGGCCAAAAAGCAAAATTATGATGATGGTGATGATGATGATGGTGATGGTGATAGTGATGATGATGGTGATGGTGATGGTGATGATGGTGATGATCATGATGGTGATGGTGTTAATGGTGATGGTGCTGCTGCTGATGATGAGATGATGATGATGGTGATGGTGGTGATGGTGATGATGGTGATGATGAGATGATGATGGTGATGGTGGTGATGATGATTGTGATGATGGTGATGATGATGATGATGATAGTGATGTGTGCAGCCTCATCTAGAACTGCAACTCGAGATGAGTGAGCACCAAGTGCTCACTCCAGAATATCCAGAAGCTCACAACCAAGCAAGTGAACCAAGCAAGTGAACCAAGTGTCAGCCCTGGCATTGTAAGAGAAGTCAGGGGAGAGAGGAGGCAGTTAAGTAATTAGTCAACCAGAATGCTTAGAGTTTGGCATCATGATGATACTCTGTGTATAATTCAAAACTGTGTTAAGGACATTGCACCAGGGCTCAGCCAGGCTCCAGAATTTTCTCCTGCAAAACTGAGGCTGCAACTGTCCACAGCTCCCAGCCCTCAGTGACCACCAGCCCACTTTCTGTGTCCATGAATCCTCTGGATGCCTCAGCTATAAGCATTACTCAGTCTTTCTTTCTGGGGATGGGGTCTCCTAAGCAGAGTTCAGGGGGCCCAATGTCACTCCCAGTAATTCTCAACCACCCAGGCTGGTGGCCCAATGCAAGGACTCAAGGATGCTGCCTTGACCCTGGGGACTCCCAGGGTCACCTGAGAAGTTCTCTGGAACCCCGAGGACCACATCTGGCTTGAGTGAACCATGTGGTGCCAGGATTCCCCTGAGCTCTGGCCCCTGATTTATTCTGTCTTTTTGATGAGCATAGAATCCTTGCTGTTCCTCTGGCTCCCAGAGTGTGTCTACACCCCCCCTGCACCCTCCATCACCAGCTGACAGACGTGTGGCTGCCTCCACCCACTGACTGTGAGGAACAGCGCTCTAAATGTGGTCTGGAGAGCGGATAAGGTGCTCGCCTCGCACACACCCAGCTCAAGTTTGATCCCGGCATCTCAGAGGAGCACTGTATGACTGACACTGACACTGGTGCTGGGAAACATGCACTGGTAGAGACGGGTGTTGGAGCACTGTATGACTGAACCTAATCATGAACAACTTGGTAAGGGTCCGTCTCACAGTGATTCAATTTTTTTAAAAAAACTTTGAAAAAGGAATGTGGGCATGCAACTATTATATGAGGATCCTGTCTTCAACACTTTGGGGTATTCTCCCGCTGTGAGGTTTCTGGGTCACGAGCTGATTCTCTTCTTGAGAATTTGGGAGCTGCACAGCAGCTGCAGCAAGTACCCGGGTCCTTTCTGCTCCTTTACTCCGACTGGGCACTGGGAACCAGGGCGCCCAGCAACCTGGACTTGGGATGAAAACCGGGTCCTCCACGGCTGAGCTGATGCAGCCCGAACTCCTCTCCCAGTCCCCGCACCCGGTCCTCCTGGGATCTCATGGTCAGGACTCAAGCGCCTAGGGAAGAACAAGAACTCAAACCTTTTGTGAGGCCATGAGTAATTCATCGCCCCAGAGCAATGATGCTTGAATAATAGCTCCCAGCAGGAGCTCTGGGCCAAGACAGATTCCAGGCCGGAACAGTGGGTACTGCACCCACGCCCGGCACCCCCCCACACACACACAAGCTGGCTGTGGAGCGAGTGGGCAGTGCACAGGGCAAGGGGCGGGCCAGGGAGAAGAGGAGGGGACGTGCAGGCTGCTCCCTGAACCACGGGCTCGGCTTCACTTGTTTGCCAGTTCCCCCACCGCCCACCCCCATGCAACCGAAAGGCTCCTGGGAAATTAAAAGCTGGTTCCTCTTTTCTGTTGAGACCGAGTCACAGCTCTGGCCCCCGATTAAGCTCCCTGACACAGAAACTCCCTGACAAAAGCAGCCCTGCCCGCTGGGCGCTCGGCACATCTGCTGTGCCGCTCCCTCCCACACAAGAGCGGGCTGCACAAATGTGTTTTCGGTGCTAGAACATACCACAGTGTCTGTCCCAGTTGGGCTGCTATTGTACGCAATGTTCTTTCGCTCTGTGGAACACTGTCCCCCACAACACCCTCCTTCCTCTCTCCATCTAGTTAGCAATACCCATCTTTTGGATTTCAGCCGAGGTGTCACCTCTTCCAGGAAGCCTTCCAGGACTAAGCTGGTTCTGAGTCAGAGCCTCATGCAGGACTCTCGCTTTGCGGGGGTTCTCTGGTAACGGGCTAGGTTCCTAAGACACTGGATAAAGAAACGATAGCACATATGTACACGGAAATATTACTGGGCTCTAAGAAAAGACAAAATCAGTCATATCAAGGGCCCACACCACAGCTCCCAACCTTGTTAGCTGTTTTGACATCCCAGGTGAAGCAAGTCTCTGACTGACATCACTGGGCCTCTCTGGGCCAGGAGGCAGAGTCCCTCTTCAGCGAGGTCCCAGCAGCCTCCACATCTGACTTGCATCATATCAAGGGGCCCGTACCACACACAGGTCCTACAGCCTGTGACCATCTGTATGAC
The DNA here is from genome assembly GCF_027595985.1 of Sorex araneus. Classification (NCBI taxonomy): domain Eukaryota; kingdom Metazoa; phylum Chordata; class Mammalia; order Eulipotyphla; family Soricidae; genus Sorex; species Sorex araneus. Next base: position 37,709,510 of record NC_073308.1, on the reverse strand, counting down.
CACGCAATAGATCTGCTCAGAAATTACACACTGTTCATAGTTATACTTCCTGTCATTCAGTGAAAATGAGCAAAGAAAGAGGAGAGAAACCTCAGTCTAATCCCTCAGCATCTTCCAAGGCATCTAATTCCAAAGACACCCCCACCCCACCCCCGCAACACAGCAAGAACACTGGGAAACCCGTGGGGAAAACACGCAGAAGCTCACCAAGCCCAGTGAGTGAAAAGAAAATCACAGGAGACATAAACAACACCAACCAGCTCAGTAAACCCTCAGACAATGACTAATGATGCCAGGATGAGAATGTTTAACGACCTCAAAGAAACGACGGCATTGGTAGTCAGCAAAGCAAAAGCATAAGTTCAAGTGAGAAAACTACTACAGTCCGAAATGAAGAATATGTTATGGTAGGTAATATTTTTTAAAAATTCAACAAAAGTTCTGAACATCAGGTTAACTGAGCAAAAGATCGGTTTTGCTGATCAGGATCAGGAGTTCCAAGGTGAGGAGGAAACTGCTTGATTACAGCAGAAGGTGGAAAATAGTCTGAAAAGAAATGAACAGCATACCAGAGTCCCTCTTCAGCGATGTCCCTCTTCAGGGATGAGTTCAAAAGGAACAATGTAAGAATCGCTGTAGTGCAGCTCGAACAATAGCACAGCGGGTAGGGCATTTGCCTTGCACTAGGCCTACCCAGGTTCAATTCCCAGCATCCCATATGGTCCCCTGAGCACCGCCAGGAGTAATTCATGAGTGCACACCTGTGCACTGCCGGGTGTGATCCAAAAAGCAAAAAAGAAAAGAAAAGAAACCCTGGATTCCCTGAAGAGCAGAAAGGAAAATGTGATGGAAAAAAAATAGTTTAAAAAAATCATCAGTAAGAATTTCCCAGAGTTGAGGAATACAGGTGCCTGAAGAATACGAGCACCAAGATACAGGATGGACCCTTTCTCAACAAAAATAGACTCCACTAGGAAAACTCCACAAGACTCAAAATGACAAAATCCAAAGATAGAATATTGAAAGCAGAAAGATCAAAAAAAGGAACTTATATACAAAGGAATGCTTGAAGATTTACAACAGATCTATCAAATGTGATGTGACAAGCCAGAAGAGGATGGAAGGATATAGTACAAAAATGCAACATAATGAACACTTCACCAAGAATACTCTCTCTCCAGCTATATAATTGTTCAGGTTTGAAGGAATGATACAGAGCTTCATGGACAAGCAACAGCTTGGGATATCCATAGCCTTGAAACCAGTTTTACAAGAAGCATTAAAAGAGCTCTTTTAAAGGATAGGAGAAACTTTCCAACATGTGTCACTGAGTATGGCATTCACTAATGGTGCATATGGTTGGCATCTACTAGATTAAAAAAAGGTATGTTTATTCCTAGCTTGTTAAGAGATTTTATACATTTTCGAAAATGAATTAACATCTCATTTATATTGATAGTTCTATATCTGGTTGATATTTTTTTACATCCAGAGATTATTGTGATCTTTTGCTTCTTAATGCACTTATTAATTCTTAGGGTAATTAGGATAATATACTTTGTAATTTTATAGGCCTGTTCATCTTTTCCCATTTAAATTTTACTTCTCTTCACTCTTACTAAATTTTACATGTGTAGGCTTTGCCTATTTCATGGAACTCTAAAATATATTAGCACAAAATTTTTTTAAAGTTTTATTTATGACAAGGAACATGATAATTATCACAATAAGATCCAAGTGCAAGATAAAATTTAATGCAATATATTTCAGATGCCAGAGTTGAAAACTTAGTTACGTAAATGTGAGTAGGCATTGTACTCTATTATATTAAATTATTTTATCTTCTTTTTTTACATAGGTTCAAATCACATAGCAATCAATCATCACAAATTGACTTTTATTTATTTTCTGATCATTCCATTTGCTATTTTTTTAAGTTTTGTTGGAGCCAGTAAGATGACATAACTTTGTTATGTGCCTTCCCAGGGGCAGGTGGGAGAGGGGGTGGAAGGGAGCCCGGCAATATTGGTGGAGGGAAAAAGACACACTGGTGGTGGGATTGGTGTTGGAACACTGTAAGCCTGAAACACTCTATTATAAGCAGCTTTATAAATCACGGTATATTAATAAAACTCAAAAGAAAAGAGACGAAATCATGCAATTTACTGTTCCATGTATGGAGCCGGAGGGTATCATGCTGAGCAAAGTCTGTCAGGAGAGGGACAAATACAGAATGACCTCACATGTGTGGGATATAGACACCATAGGGAAATAACAAGTGCTCAAAGATGACAGAACCTAAGACATGATCTACAGAACTGAGCTCACCAAAGGTGGGACAGGGGTAACGGGGAAGTGACCCTGAGGCCTGAGGCAATGGTGGAAAGAAGCTGACACTGGGGGGGGGGGAGGGGAGGGGTGTTGGTGTTGGAGCACTGTATGCAGGAAACATGAACAGTATGGTGACTCATAGTGATGGGGGGAGGAGATGCTAAGGGAGGGGAGGGGAGGGGAGGGGAGGGGAGGGGAGGGGAGGGGAGGGGAGGGGAGGGGATGTTCCAGATACAGCTACTCACTTCTATGGACAGCTCAGTCTCATGTTCCATTTAACGGGTGGTGCCTAAAACCCCCTAATGACCCAGGCACCAATAAAAGGAGCCCTAACCGGGCAGGAGGAAGGAAATACTAAAACTTAGAGCAGGAATCAACAAGCTGGAATCCCAGAAAACAATCCAAAAGAACAATGTAAACAAGAGCTGGTTCTTTGAAAAAAAATAGATTGATGAATGACTAGCAAGACTCACAAAGAAAGAGAAAGCGAAAACCCTAATGAACCAAATCAGAAATGAAATGGAAGACATCTCCACAGAGACTACAGAAATTCAAAAGACTATTTTGAGAACCTTAGATGCCACGAAACAAGAGAACCTAGAAGAAATGGATACATTCCTGGATTCCTATCACTTTCCAAGGCTGAACCGAGTAGATTTGGAATACCTGATCAGACACCTCACTACCAAGGAGACTGAAATGGTAATCAAAATCTTCCCCAAAACAAAAGCCCAGGCCCAGAGAGACTCACCAGCAAATTCTTCCAAACCTTTAAAGAGGACCCACTGCTGATCCTTTTCAGGCTTTTCCAGGAAATTGAAGGAGCAGAAACACTCCCAAACAGTTTCTCTGGGGCAAAGATCACCTGATACCTACTGACCCAGGCTTGGAAGCAAGCTATCTGCCACCACCTGGCTCTATTCCAAGCATCTATTCTTTTTTGTTTTCTTTTTGGGTCACACCCGGCGATGCACAGGGGTTATTCCTGGCTCATGCACTCAGGAATTACCCTTGGCGGTGCTCAGGGGACATTATGGGATGCTGGGATTCGTGCAAGGCAAATGCCCTACCCACTGTGCTATCACTCCAGCCCCACCAAGAATCTATTCTTGAACAGACAAGCAGCAAAGGGTCCAGGGGACTCCCATCATTACAAAAGTGACCCTGTGGATAAGGACTGTCATTCCACTAAGAGTCAATGTTTATCCAGGAGAAAAGTCATATAACCTCTCTGTAGTAGGGATAGGGAATACCTAATCCGACCTTAATAGCCAACAGATCCTGTTGGATTCTGGTACCAAGTGAGGAACTCAGGGATGGTTTCTGCTTTTGAAATGTTGGGCATTTAACAAAGGCTGTAGTTAGGTTACCATGATAAGATTATATGGTTGCATTCATTATATGTCCTCAACTTGACCACCTTGGCTCTCCTGTCATAAACCCACAAGATAAAAACTAAAACTATTGAGGGAAAATTCTAACTAGCCTCCACAACGTGAATCTCCCACGATGACCAATGAGAGCTTGAAAATAATTCATACGGAACACAATGTTAAGTTTATGCCTTTTCCAAAAAGTCTATCCACATCTTTCTTCTGAACTTCCTTGTCAACAGTTTTTTTTCCCAAATTTTATTTTATTAAAGCACTACGAGTTACAAAGTTATATATATTTGGGTTTTTGACATACAATGTTCCATCACCAATCCCACCACCAGTGTCAACTTCCCTCTATCATTGTTCCCAGGTTCTCTCTCCTACCCCACCCCTTCCTGCCCCAGTCTCACCCTGCCATCTTGACAGGCATCTTTTAAGTCTGCTATTAAAGTTTGAGTCTCATGATTTCAGTGTTGTTGTCTCTGTGGTTTGGATATTTAGCTCTATCTTTCCTTAACATCATCCCCTGGGTCCTGCCCACATTGCTTCTCATCTATCTTATCCCCCATCCCTTTCACTCTATTTCTTTCCTTCTCTTCCCTATGCTCTGGGGCGAAGGGTGATCTAGGCCTCCCCACTCTAAATCGTTGCATTTCCTCATCCAGTCGCTCTAAATACCACATATAAGTGATACTATCCTGTGCTTGTCCTTCTTCTGGCTTATTTCATCTAACACAAAATTTTCTAGTTCCATCCATGTTGCAGTAAATCACATGATTCCATCATCCCTTATAGCTGGGTAGTATTCTGCTATTTATATATATTGCATCTTCATGATCCAGTGATATGCTGTTGGATATCTGGGTTTGATTCCAGATCTGATACATTGTACTGAATGCTGCAATGAATAATGGTGTTCATTTCTTGTCAACAATTCTTGAATCCTCCCCCTTCTGAGTTCTAGGCCATCTAGTAACCATTAGCATAGCACCAATACTGGTGAGACCATTTCCCAGGCTCTCCTCCTCTCAAGGAAGGTCATCAACAGTGGCACCAACAACGTTTCCACACTGGAAGGAGATCTGTCCTCCGCTTCAAGGACCCGTCCTGAGTGAGCTATAATGCCAGAGTAGTTACCATTGCTCGGGTATCAACATATTGCTGTGCTTTGCAAAATAGCCTTGGTCTTCCTCGGTCAGCTCGCCATGCAGCCATAGGTAAAACATGATCACGTGCAGAGCTTGAGATACTTATTCCTACAGCTTACACGGTCTACTGGTATCTGCTCAGTCCAGTCTCTCTGGTACCATTTACATTTGATTTGGGAGGACTGTTCATCAAGCCTGGCTGTGTTGCTCATTGATGCAGAGCTTGAGTTCAGACTCTTACGGTGGCCAGTGGTCAGGGGGTTAGTCTACCAAGGCCAGTAAGCAGCTAACACTATTTCCCAAAGGACTAGTGATCTGACAAAGAGGATGTGTCTTAGCTCCCAAAGCCCACGACCTCCACTAAAATCATTCTACTGAATTTGTCACAGATTCTACAGCATCTCAAAACTAGTCTCTAAGGACCAGGAAGATAGTATAGAAAGAAAGTTAATGCGCTTGCCTTGTACATGCCTGACCCTGGGTTGATCCCCAACATTGCACATGGTCCCAGGAATACAATTGGGAGTGGGGAGTGGATATCACAGCACCCCCACCCCCGCTCCTCAAAAAAAAAAAAAAGAACTGGTCTCAAAAAAATCTAAAGATACTGCTTCTCAGCCATGAGTAATAGAGAGGATGATTTAGCTTCACCAGCCTAAAACAACAAAAGCACAGATGAAACATACGAAATTAACAAGGTCCAAGAGACTTGAAGGGTCCCAGGAAAAATAGGCCTGATCAGAAAAGCTTCAAGACACATTGTAATCATAGTGATAAAAAACAAAGACATGGGGCTGGATCGATAGCACAGAGGGTAGGGCGTTTGCCTTGCACGCGGCCGACCCGGGTTCGATCCCCGGCATCCCATATGGTCCCCCAAGCACCGCCAGGAGTAATTCCTGAGTGCAAAGCCAGGAGTAACCCCTGAGCATCGCTGGGTGTACCCAGAAAGAAAAAAAAAGACATAGTGAAAGGAGCCACATCAAGGAAAGAACTGATGTACAAAGGAGCCCCCATAAGACTCACAGCAGATCTACCAAATGAAACTCAGAAGAGAATGGTGGGATATAGTAAAAAAAATAATAATAATAATTAAAAAAAAAACTTCAATAAAAAAGAGCACCTCACCAAGAACACTCTGTCTAGCTAGATTATCTTTCAGATTTAAAGAAACAATACAAAACTTCATGGACAGGCAACAGCTTAGGAAATTCATGGCCTTAAAACTAGTTTTGCAAGAAGTATTAAAGATTAAAGGAGCTTCTTTAAAAGACAGGAAAGAACGAGGGCCAGGCTGGTCGGTATCAATTGCAGTTTATTCCAATCTCCATTCCCCTTCTGCTTCCGTCTCTCAGCCCTTCTCGCTCTCACTTCTGGCTCTGACTCTCACTTGCTTTGTGCTCTTTCCTTCCCCTGCTTCTGGTTCTGATGACTCCCTGATTCTCTTTCGCCTTGTGCTCTGCTTCTGTGTCTTCTCCCTTACTTCTCCTACAGTCTTAGTGTCTATAGCAATCACATAGGGTGGTGACACAAGGTGGGTTGAACATTATCAAATCAACAAAGAGATGTAAGACCATTCCTCAAGGACAAAATCTCATCTAAGGAGATTACTCCAGATTACTAGGAGATCTGCTCAAGGGTGGGATCCAAACAAGAGTGTGTCGCTTTCTTCTTTCCTCAGCTAGTAATCCACTTAAACAGTTGTAGTAAATCTACTTCTAATATTTCTAGTAATGTCATTCTGTATGAACACAGTAAGAGATCTATCAGACTTAAAGTTTGGTTCTTCCTGAGGACATTCACTATATATTCCAGACCACAGTCCTCAGGCCAAGTTAATCTTCCTAACCCCAGCAGGGTCCTAGTCTCATCATTATTTTTGGATCATGACATTTGTCCATGATCATGCCCTCAACTTATAGTTGAGTATTGTGGCACTTTGGTCTGGCCCATTTTGGTGCCAGGGTAGCTCATATCTTGCCCTGGGTCCATTCTGTCCCTCGTCGGGACCCTGCTTTTGGGATAGTAGGAACTCAGGGCAACCAAGTTGAGAAAGCAGATGCCCAGAAGTAAATATTATTGGAGTCAATCAACTCCCAAGTTACAAAGCATAATATTAACTGTCTTCCTGTGTCCATATAGAAAGGACATTGCTTTAAGGTAAACTATGCAAAAGAGAGAAAAGCAATATTTAACTTACAATACAAGTTCAACGTCCTAGAAGGATTTGATCTTACAAAGTAACAGAATCTGATTAGAGGAAAAGGTGATTAACTGCTTGGGCAGGAGAGTATGGAGAAGAGTTTACAGATAAACAAAGGAATGGGAGTGGGGAGTGACTCCGGGCACTGTGATGGGTGTAATCAGATAAACCTAAGTTCTCTGGCAAGGCTGAAAGGACAAACCCAGTGTTATCCTACAGCTTACAAAGTTGTTAGTAATACAATTGTTAATGGACTTTCAATGTTCCAACAACAATCCCACCACAAGTGACCTTTCCTCCCCCACATTGTACCCATTTTCCCAAGCACCCCCAAAGCCTGCCCCCTTAGTAGGCACACAATAATTTATTTTATATTGTTTGTTACAACTAAATGACTAATGGAACTTTCAAAAATACTTCAGTAAAAGAAAATTTGTAAAAACTGTTCTCTCTCACCACAGGGTCCTTAAGTCCTTGTCTGACATTTCACTAGCTGTTTATTGCTAGCTGGAGCCTTCTGTGTTACTGTTTTTGTTTGTTGAGTTTAGTTGGCATCTATGTTACTTTCCCATCCAATCTGGTGTGCTCCTACTGGGGTGTCAGCATTGTGGAACTTGGAGGTGTCGCACGGAGGCATATGAGGCCATACGGTCCAGAACGAGCAGCGCCCCCAAAATGCCTCCAAACTGTGTGATCGGAGCTATTGGGGCACGGTTCTTCTCTCCAGGCTCCTCCATCATGTGAGCACCACAAAAGGGAAGTAAAAGATTGCAGTGATGCAATTACCAAAAGAATTTTCCCTGGACTTCATATAGAAATCCAAAACCTAATATTAGGCGGCCGCGAGACCTAATATCTCTTGATTGTCAGCAACGTGAAAAGGTTCCTTTTTAGCAGGTCTTACTGTGGGGGGAAACTCCAAACAATAGTACTGAGTTTTTTGTTGAAATATTGAAGGTAATCAAAGTAGCAGCTATTTCTTTAGACTGTGAACTAAGCCAAAGCCCCACACTGGCCGAGGTGAGGAAATATCCTTCTTTCTAGGTTCTTTTCCCTTTTCTGGGAGAAACGTGGTGTGGTGTCCACCATATTATGAAGTCTATTAAGCAGGCACGAACTTAGAGGCGCGGGAATGGGAGGGGGAAAAATAAAACTATATACTTGGAACAGCGGGATGCTTGGGAAGTCTCAGGCCGATACCAGTGCATGCTCCGCCGAGACTAGACCCAGGTGGCTACACTTTTGTGTGGCCGCAATGCTGCTGATCAACCAGAATCCGGAGCCTAACTAGACCACTTCCGGTTCCAGAAACTACTTGCAACCATGTCTCTAGACTGAACTAAGCCATAGCCCCACGCCGGCTGAGGACTGGAAATATCCTTTTTTCTCGTCAGGCGGTGTGGTGTCAGCCATAATATGAGGACTATTCATTAAGCAGGCACGAACTTGGTGGCGCGGGAAAGAGAGGGGAAAAATTCTATGTACTTGAAACAACGGGACTTCATATCTTTCCAGTCTCAGCAATGGAAAACTAATTATCAAATGCTGCATTGACAGTAGGGCTGTCTTTCTTGGGGGAAAACTCCAACAATACTGAATGTTGTGTTGAAATATGGAATGCAATCAAGGTAAAGTGAAAATGAAGTGAAATTTATCAACTAAGCAGGTGGGGATGGGGGGTGGGGATGGGGGGTTGGGGCGGGGGGGTGGGAGGTATACTGGGGTCTTTGGTGGTGGAATATGGGCACGGGTGAAGGGATGGGTGTTTGAGTATTGTATAACTGAGACATAAACCTGAGAACTTTGTAACTTTCCACATGGTGATTCAATTAAAAAAAAAAAGGCCATGAGTTGAGAAGGTGGGAGCTCTGGGGAGTGGGCGTGGCTGTGAGGAGTGGGCGTGGCTGCTGGGGCTTCCGGAAGTACGAACGGTGGGAAGGGAACACCTGTGCCCACTCTGAGAAAACCCTAGAGTTCTCGGTCTGAAAACTGGTGCGTACCCCGGGTTTTCGCAGTTGGTGTCTCTGCAGAGATTAGTCATGATGAAATAGAACTGGGCTGTTGGTGTTGCTGCAGGACCTTGGCAGAATCTTTTTCTTTTATTTATTAATGCAAATACTTAAACATCTGCAATATTTTCTAACATAAAACCAACATTATCTTTTTAGGATAAAACACACACACATGTATGTATATATATATGTTTATATATATATGTATGTATGTATGTATGTATATATTTTTGCTTTATTGGGTCACACCCGGTGATGCACAGGGGTTACTCCTGGCTCATGCACCCAGGAATTACTCCTGGCAGTTCTCAGGGGCCCATATGGGATGCTGGGAATCGAATCCGGGTGGACCGTGTACAAGACAAACACCCTACCCGCTGTGCTATTGCTCCAGCCCCCATTTTTATATTCTTACAGGCCTGAATAGTAAGAACCAGAATAGATTTTTTTTTTTTTGCTTGTTGGGTCACACCAGGCGATACACAAGGGTTACACCTGGCTCTGCACTCAGGAATTACCCCTGGCGGTGCTCAGGTGACCATATGGGATGCTGGGAATCGAACCCAGGTCAGCCGTGTGCAAGGCAAACGCCCTACCCACTGTGCTATTGCTCCAGCCCCAAGAACCAGAATAGATTTCCTTTATTTATTTTTTTTAAGGTGCTTGCTTTTCATGCGACCAAATCAGGTTAGATCCTGGCTACAGAACTAGGAGTAAGCCTAGAGCACCACCCAGTGTGGCCCCAAAAATAAAATTTAATAAATAAAATTTTAGGAGCTGGAGTGATAGTACAATGGGTAGGACACCAGAGCCTTGCACGTGGCCAACCAGGTTTGGTTTTCAACATCCCATAACCTCAAGCCCTCCGGGAGTGCTCCCTGAGTGCAGAGCCAGCAGTCCGCCCTTGAGCAGAGCTGATGTGGCCCAAGAAACAAAAATAAACAAGCAAATTTTTAAAAATTGTCACACATCCAAAAGAACAAAAGCAACCGCTGTTGGAGAGGATGTGGGGAGAAAGGGACCCTTCTTCACTGCTGGTGGGAATGCCGACTGGTTCAGCCCTTCTGGAAAACAATTTGGACGACTCTCAAAAAATTAGATATTGAATTCCCATTTGACCCAGCAATACCACTGCTGGGAATATATCCCAGAGAATCAAAAAAGTTCAATCGAAACAACATCTGCACATGTATGTTCATCGCAGCACTGTTTACAATAGCCAGAATCTGGAAAAAACCCGAATGCCCCAGAATGGATGACTGGTTGAGGAAACTTTGGTACATCTATACAATGGAATACTATGCAGCTGTTAGAAAAAAGGAGGTCAAGAATTTTGTAGTTAAGTGGATGGGCATGAAAAGTTTCATGCTGAGTGAAATGAGTCAGAAAGAGAGAGACAGACATAGAAAGATTGCACTCATCTATGGTATATAGAATAACAGAGTGGGAGACTAACACCCAAGAACTGTAGAAATAAGTACCAGGAGGTTGACTCCATGGCTTCGAGGCTGGCCTCACGTTCCGGGGAAAGGTCAACCCAGAGAAGCGATCACCAACTACATTGTAGTCGAAGGCCATGTGGGGGAAGGGAGTTGCGGGCTGAATGAGGGCTAGAGACTGAGCACAGCGGCCACTCAACACCTTTGTTGCAAACCACAACAGCTAATTAGAGAGAGAAAGCAGAAGGGAATGCCTTGCCACAGTGGCAGGGTGGGGTGGGGGGGAGATGGGATTGGGGAGGGTGGGAGGGACACTGGGTTTACGGGTGGTGGAGAATGGGCACTGGTGAAGGGATGGGTTCCCAAACTTTGTATGAGGGAAGTGTGAGCACAGAAGTGCATAAATCTGTAACTGTACCCTCACGGTGATTCTCTAATTAAAAATAAATAAATTTAAAAAAAAAAAATTGTCTTCACACTCTTACTAAATTATTTGTAACAGTTATCTGTTTTATGTAAATTTTATAATGCATTAACATATAACTATTAATCTTTTAATTTTTAATTTATACATCTATAAAAAAGATACACAGTCTGGAGGGAAGAAATTTTGTCAACATACCAGTGATTTACATTTTTGTGAAACTTCATAAGCCTAGCTTTGTTCATCTATATATTTATGTAGGTATTACCACCTCCACAACCAGGAAAAGATCTCTGTCATATGTGAAACGTAAAGAAAAATTTCTTTTAAAATGGCCAAAGAATAGCACAGGGGGTAGGGCGTTTGCTTTGCACTCGGCCGACCCGGGTTCAATTCCCAGCATCCCATATGGTCCCCTGAGCTCCACCAGGAGTAATTCCTGAGTGAAGAGCCAGGAGTAACCCCTGTGCATTGCTGGTGTGACCCAAAAAGGAAAAAAAATGAAGAAGAAGAAGGAGGAGGAGGAGGAGGAGGAGGAGGAGGAGGAGGAGGAGGAGGAGGAGGAGGAGGAAGAGGAAGAGGAGGAAGAGGAAGAAGAAGAAGAAGAAGAAGAAGAAGAAGAAGAAGAAGAAGAAGAAGAAGAAGAAGAAGAAGAAGAAGAAGAAGAAGAAGAAGAAGAAGAAGAAGAAGAAGAAGAAGAAGAAGAAGAAGAAGAAGAAGAAGAAGAAGAAGAAGAAGAAGAAGAAGAAGAAGAAGAAGAAGAAGAAGAAGAAGAAGAAGAAGAAGAAGAAGAAGAAGAAGAAGAAGAAGAAGAAGAAGAAGAAGAAGAAGAAGAAGAAGAAGAAGAAGAAGAAGAAGAAGAAGAAGAAGAAGAAGAAGAAGAAGAAGAAGAAGAAGAAAGAAGAAGAAGAAAGAAGAAGAAGAAGAGCCTGGACAGATGGTACAGCAGGTAGGGCACTTGCCTAGCTCACGACCAATCTGAGTTCGATCCCTAGCACCCCAGAGGGTCCCCCTGAGCATTGTCAGAGTTAATTCTTGAGTACAGAATGACCCCTAATCATTGTCAAGTCTGGGAATCCCCTCTCCTTACCACAGAAAAAAAAGAATAATTGTCAGCAGAATAAATTGCATGTTGGAGTCTTCCCCACAAAATAAATAAATAGATAGATAGATAGATAGATAGATAGATAGATAGATAAATAATTAAATGGCCAAAGGGATCAGAAGAGAAAATTCTGTCTACAGAACTGAGATTTCCTGGGTGGGCGAGAGGGTGGCTTTCCTGGGTCCTTGAGACACTGGCAGAAGGAAGCAGGCTGCCTGGTTATGGGTGCAGAGTTGGACTGATGGGGGCGTCGAAAGCATGACTGGCAGTATTGTTGGCCAAAGCAACACTACAGCAGGAGGTGCTCACCTCATAGACCTAGGTTTGAACCCTGGCATCCTATATAGTCCCCTGAGCACTGCCAGGAGTATCCTTGAGCATCACTGGGTGTGGCTCCCAAACAAACAAACAGACAAAAAGCAGTATTGTAAATTCTGATTCCTCAACAAAACCAGTAAAGAAACAATATAGGAAATACTTATAAGACATGATATATATGTACACATATATATGTGTGTGTATATATGCATATATATAAAAGTAAAGGACAGTTATTTCTTATATATATATATATATATCACTGTCATCCTGTTGTTCATCGATTTGCTCAAGCAGACACCAGTAACGTCTCCATTGTGAGACTTGTTGTTACTGTTTTTGGCATATCAAATATGCCACGGATAGCATGCCAGGCTCTGGCATGCGGGCGAGATACTCTGGGTAGCTTGCTGGGCTCTCCGAGAGGGACAAAGGAACCGAATCCAGGTTGGCCGCGTGCAAGGCAAATGCCCTACCTGCAGTGCTATGGCTCCAGCCCGGTTGATTGTCTTAGCCCCCCTACCCAGGTCACTACAATTCTCTGTGGGGCCAAGAAAGTGCCTCAACAGTTACTTGCCTTGCATATATGAAGCTCTGGGTTTGATTCCCAGCAACACAAAAATCAACAAAACACTCAGAATTTCTAGGCCATAAGCCCAGAGTCCGGACTCGAGTGGGGCCTGGCGGGCCCCTGAGTTGAGGAGACAATGCGGGACTACAAGAGGTAAACACGGGAGAGAAAACTAGAGTGGGAAGAGTTGTGTGGACAAATAACTGGAGATTTGAGGAAAAAAATCCTTTCAAGGGATCAAGCACACATGGGAAATCTTTATTGTGTATCAGTCCTAAAAATGCACCTATATAGAGTCTCAAAATACACGAGACCAAAACTGACAGGCCTGCAAGGGGGAGCCAGCAAATCCGCACATTTCATCGGAAATGATAAGATCCTCACGAAATCACTGATAGCCATCAGAAAGTTAACACAGCAATAGAAAATTTGAACCAAGCTGTCAGCGAACTTGACCTAATCAAATTTACAGAGCACGCCACCCAGCAACAGAGTCCGTGCTCTTTCCAAGTAAACATAAAACATTTAGAGTACCTTCTAGGTCTTAAACAAAATTCAACAATTTAGAAGGAATTAAGGTATGTCGTGCATGTCCTCTGACCACCATAAAAATCAATTCAGAAAGATCACCTGAAAATCCCTAAGTATTTGGAAACAAAATAACACACATCTGAACAATCTATTGGCCAAAGAAAAGGGGGAATTAAGAAGTCTTTAAAACAATATATCAAAATCACCAAAGTGTTCGGAGAGCAGGATTTCTGCACTAAAATGTAACTTAGCTAGTCAAAATCTGGAAACAACCTAAGTGCCCAAGAGCAGATGGTGGGATAAAGTAGCTACATTGTTGCATAGACACAATGGAATACTACTCATCTGTTAGAGAAGATGAAGTCATGCAATTTGCTGACACATGGATGGCTCTGGAGAGTATCAAGCTGAGAGAAATGAGTCCCGGGGACTGGGACAGACACAGAATGATCTCAGTCATCGCCAGAATATAAAGAAATGTAGTAAGGGAATAACTAATGCCGAAGACAAGAGAAAACAAAGGGCAGGAGGACTAGCGCTTAGTAGGAAGTTTCTCACTGCGGTGGGGAAAGGCACAGGTCAAGGAAGGGACCCCTATGACAAGGATAGAGAGAAGTGGTCCTTCTGGGCAAGGACTGGGTTCTGAGAGAGGTAAAGTGATGTGCCCCATCAGTGACAGTGTGGGAACCCACAGGGCCAAAAAGGGTAAAAAAGAAAAAAGAAAAGTGCTTGCCTGGGGCTGGAGTAATAGCACAGCGGGTAGGGCATTTGCCTTGCACGCAGCCGACCCGGGTTCAATTCCCAGCATCCCATATGGTCCCCTGAGCACTACCAGGGGTAGTTCCTGAGTGCAGAGCCAGGAGTGACCTCTGTGCATCGCCGGGTGTGACCCAAAAAGCAAAAAAAAAAAAAAAAAAAAAAAAAAAGTGCTTGCCAGAGAGACAGGCTGCATTGGTGGAGGGAAGTAGATACTGATGACGGGATGGGTGCAAACATCGTACCCCTGAAACTCTATCAGGAAGAACTTTATAATTCATGGCAATTCAATTAATTAATTAATTAAAATAATAATAACGTGTAATTTAACGAAGAGCAAAGGTCTCAAGATCAACTCTCCTACCACTGTCCTGCTGATTATCTGCTCTTCTCTCCCCACTGTGCATGGTCTGACTGTGTTATCCGCCTTCAACATCCACCTTAAACTCAGTTCAATGCCTGGGCCACCACACACCTGTCTGGGGCCGGAGAGCGAGTACAATAGATAAGGTGCTTGCCTTGTGTGTGCCCGACCCAGATTCAATTCCCAGCATCCCATACGGTCCCCTGAGCACCGCCAGGGGATGATTCCTGAGTGCCGTGCCAGGAGTGCCCACTGAGTACCAGTGGGTGTGGCCCCAAATAAACAAAAGACCCAGAAGGAGGAGGCGGGGCGGGTGGGCGCTCTGTGGGACAGCCAGGCCTTCCACGTGGAGGAGGTGGGTTTTAAAATTCAAGAGGAAAGAACTTCGAATAACTTCCGGTTGTGAATATTCAGTAATCTAGGGAGGGAGAAACACAGGGGCACCCCGTTTCCCATGCCTGACCCTACATTTCTCTTCCACATGCTGCTCTGAGGAACCCAGCCTTTGTGCTAAGTCATCGAGCCAGGAGGAAAGGAGGTCCCCATGCTGTGAGTCCCTCTGGGCAATTCATGCCCATGAGGAGGGATCCGAGAATCTGTCACCTATGGCCATCAGAAGCACAGGGGACACCCCTGAGGGGAGGTGGTCTGGGGATCCGGAACCTGACCTCTCCTGGGAGAAAGGGGCAGCATGCAGCTCAACAGCCAGCCAACTGGGGCCCTCGAGGACTCACAGGCTCATACTCACACATGAGAAACATCTCCCGGGACCCCGATGGGCCCATCACCCCCAGCACTTTCCCTGGCACGGGAGTGTGCCCTCGGGAGAGGACCTGCCTTTCTATCCCATGTGGCCTAGACAAACTTCAGACCCCAGAGCATGGCCCAGGAAGGCTCTGGGGATTAGAGACGGGCCAGGACAAAGCCACCCTGCGAGCGAAGACAGGACCAGCCGCCCTGAATGGAGCAGAGTCCGGCTCCGTCCCTCTGCCCCGCTTCTTCCCGTGTCAAGCCCCTCCTCACTGTACAGCGGCACCTAAGTGTCTCAGCACCCTGGGGCCACAGTCCTGGGCTGTGTCACTGCCAGATTTTATTTTGTCCGACCCCTCTCCTCCACGGGGGCAGTCCTGGTCAAACCACTGGGGCCCTGGTCTCTGCGGGGCAAAGACAGAGTCCATTCTGTCCTGGATTCTGAATCCAGAGGAGTCCTCCCAAGTGAGCACGTTGGAGAGCCGGGCCTGCATCCAGCACAGCATGACACCCACCCACCCACCCACCCAGAGGTTTCTGGTACCTTCTAGGCCCTTTTCCTCTTTTCTGTCGGGGAGGGTCCCATCACAGATCCTGGCCCTTCCAGAAAGGTGGCCTTTGCCAGCCAGTTTCCTGTACGTCTTCAGCCATTCTCTGCTCCTTTTTATAGTATTTTTCAAAATTCAAAATGGTTTTCAAAAATGTGTGGACAGAGAGGACTAAGCAATAGCACAGTGGGTAGGACACTTGCCTTGATGCAGCTGGCCTGGGTTGGATCCCCCAGTACCCCAGATGGTCCCCCCAAGACCTCCAGAAACGATTCCCTCGTGCAGAGTGAGGAATAACTCCTGAGTATCACTGGGTGTGACCCCAAATCCCTCCCAAAAATGTGTGGCTGTTTTTAATTTCCTGTTTCCAACACTGCGATGTCCATGGCAGCAGGGAACTTTTCTGTGCCATGTGTGGCTGTCCCTGCAACCACAGGGGCCTCCGGTGACAGCGCCCCAAACTAAACCCAACCCTGAGTGACAGAAGAGGACGGAGAGGGCTTGCGGGAGCCGGGCGGAGCACCTGTCTTTCATGGGGAGGACCAACTGCAGTCCGGATTCCCACAACAGATCCCGAGACCAGATCTCTCCTGCCTCCCCGCTGAGCTTCATCGATCCTTTGTAAACCCGAGCCGTGTCTTGTAAATCTTTAATTACAAGAAAATTGCAACCCCACCAGCAAACACATGAACAGTGTTGATAAATATTTAAAATTGCTACAGCAGCAGACCTGAAGGGATTAAGAAAAGATATATTGGAGTGACAGTTATTAAACACTAAATCCCAGTAAATGTTACAGCTCCGATAAATAATGCAAACTCCTGACAGCCGCTCTGCCGCTGACAAGAGAGAGACATCTGCTCAGGGACATGGCATCGGGGAAGGGATGGGTCCTCCAGCCCGTGGCAGGGTGGCAGGGGACAGCACAGATGTGAATGGAGCTTGCTGCCTCACACAGCCTCACAGTGCTGCATTTGGGCTGGAGGAGGGAATCAAGGAGGTCCCTGAGCCAGGACAGAGAAATCAGGGAAGCTTCCTGCAGGAGGTGGCTCTAGAGAAACCGTGCCCTGAAACTTGCTACATTGCTCCTCTGCTCAGCTGTGGGCTGTCAAAGGGAAGGGGAAAGGGAGCGGCTGTCTGCCCAAGCACTTCCTGACGGGAGTCCCTGTCTCAGTGAAGAATTGGGGCTATCGCCCCTGGAACAGCAAGACTTGGTCCATCTGCGTATTTATTTCAGACACAGCTGATGTTCCATAGAACACACATTGCCAGATCTGGACACAGCCCGAGTGCCCGAGAATAGAGGAGTGGATAAAGAAACTATGGTCTGAATCTCATATCATGTTTTTTCTATCCCACAAATGAGCGCAGTCATTCTGTGTCTGTCTGTTCCTCTCCCTCTGACTCATTTCACTCAGCATGACCCTTCTTCATGTCCAGCCATTTTTGAGTGAATTTCATGACTTCGTTTTTTTCTGGTGGCTCCATAGTATTCCATTGTGTAGATGTACCGCGACTTCTTTACCAAGCCGTCGGTTCTCGAGAACTCAGGTTGTTTCTGGAGTTCTGCTATTGTGAATGTTTCTTCTATTGCAAATTGTGCTGGAGTGAGGCAGTGAACATAGAAGTGCAGATGGTAGGTAAACGAACAAACACGATCACCATAGTTCCAAAAGGAGAGAGAGAGAGAGAGAGAGAGAGAGAGAGAGAGAGAGAGAGAGAGAGAGAAGGAAAGTGCCTGACATAGAGGCAGTCTGGGGTGAGGAGTGAAGGGGGGCAAGAGGGAAACTGGAGACATTGGTGGTGGTAAATGAACACTGGTGAAGGAACGGCTATTGGGACATTTTATGACTGAAACCCAATCACGAACAATTTTGTAACTATATATCTCAAGGTGATACAATAAAAATAAATAAATTTTTAATTAGAAAAAGGAACTATGGGAGCTGGAGCGATGGCACAGCAGGTAGGGCATTTGACTTGCACGCTGCCGACCCAGGTTCGATTCCCAGCATCCCATATGGTCCCCCGAGCACCACCAGGAGTAATTCCTGAGTGCAGAGCCAGGAGTAACTTGTGTGCATCATTGGGTGTGGCTCAAAAAGAAAAAAAAAGAAACTATGGTACATCTATACATCTACACCATGGAATACTATGCAGCCTACTATGCAGCCATTAGGAAAAATTTGTTATAAAATATGCTTTTATATGGATAGACATGGAAAGTATGATGCTGAGTGAAACGAGTCAGAGGGAGACGGACAGGCTTAGAAAGGTTGCACTCATTTGCAGAAACATAGTATGAGACTAATATCCAAAGACAGCAGAAATGAGGGTCAAGAGGACAAGTACATGGTAGGAAGCTGCCACAAGTGGCAGAGGGGGAGTGCAGTTAGGACAGAGAAGGAACCACTATGATAATGATAGTAGAAAATGATCGCTCTGAACAAGAACTGAGTGTTGGCATTCAAAAATCCAAAAGCAACCAGTGCTGGTGTGGATGTGGGGGAAAAGGGACGCTCTTTTCACTGCTGGTGGGAATGCTGACTGGTCCAGCCTTTCTGAAAAACAGTCCTTTGAAAATTAAAAATTGAGCTTTTATATGACCCCACAGTACCACTTCTGGGAATATATCCTGAGGGTGCAAAGAAGCACAGTAGAAATGACATCTACACCTGTATGTTCATTGCAGCACTGTTCACAATAGCCAGCATCTGGAAACAACCCTAGTGCCCAAGAACAGACAATTGGTTAAAGAAACTTTGGTACATCTACATAGTGGAATACTATGCAGCTGTTAGGAGAAATGAAGTCATGAAATTTGTTTATAAGTGGATAGACATGGAGAGTATCATGCTAAGTGGAATGAGTCAGAAAGAGAGGGACAGACATAGAAGGACTGCACTCATTTGTGGAGTATAAAATAACACAACATGAGACTGACACCCAAGGATAGTAGACACAGGGCCAGGAAGATTGCTCCGTAGTTGGAAGCCTGCCTCATGAGCAGGGGGAGAAGGCAGCTGGAATAGAGAAGGGATCACTAAGAAAATGGTGATTGGAGGGATTGGTCGGGATGGGAGATGTGTGTTGGAAGTAGATAAAGGACCAAACATGATAACCTCGAGTATCTGTATTGCAATGCCATAATGCCCAAAAGTAGAGAGTATGGGGGAAATTGTCTGCCATGGAAGCAGGGAGAGGGTGGGGAAATGGGGGGTATACTGAGGATATTGGTGGTAGGGAATGTGCACTGATGTTGGGATGGGTGTTTGATCATTGTTTGATTGTAACCCAAGCATGAACGGTGGTTCAATAAAATAAAAAAAGTGAAAAATGGAGGGGCGGAGGCTCAGGGCTACACGAAGCTGGGGTACCCCAAGGACAGGCTTTGAGCTCAGGGGACAGGCTTTGGGAGCTGACTGGGCTAACCGGGGGAGGGGAGGGGGAGGTAAAAGCAGGGGAGAGCTGATGTTGAGAGGAGCACTGTTCTCTAAGCACTTTCTCAGAAACAATCATCATTCAAATATGCAAAGAATGCCCAAAACTCAGCAAGAAGAAGGCAAACTGTGGCCGGAGTAATAGTACAGCAGCGAGGGCGCTGGCCTTGCACGCAGCTAACTCGGGTTTGATCCCAAGCACCCCTTATGGTCCCTAAGCACCTCCAGGAGTGTTCCCAGAGTGCACAGCCAGGAGTAACCCTCTAGTATCACTGGGTATGGCGCCCCCCAGATAAAGCAAACTAATGTTTAAAATGGCACAGTGTAGGTGGCACCGAGGAGCAGAGGGCTCTGCCCGTGATGTACAATCTGTTTCCACACCCGTGAGGACCAGGTTGGACGTCAAGCCTGGCCTGCATATTCCTCCAGCTCCCCGCACCCTCTAGACAACGACTGAGGAGATAAGCCATGCAGGAAACAGCGAAAGCAAAACATAAACAGTAAAATAAAATGAGCAAAACAGGGCTGGAGAGATAGTCCAGCGGGTCAAGCCCTTCCCTTGCATGTGGTTGACCCAGGTTTGGTCCCCAACATCCCAAATAGCCTCCCGAGCTCTGCCAGCAGTGATCCCTGAGCACAGAGCCAGGGGTCAGCCATGAGCACTGCCAAGTGTGGCCCCCAAACAAAAAAAAAATCACCAAAATGGGCAAAAGGTCTGAACAGACTCTCTGTCAAAGCTCACCAGATGGCAAATAAACCAACTGGTAAAAATGGTGGCCCGGGGCAGGGTCCTTTGAGCAGCATGAACACAGGGCAGTTCTGCAGGGGCCAACGGAGCCACCATCCCTTCCCCCAGGGCTGGTGAGGACAGGAGCCTGGGAATGTTCCTCCCTCCCCGGCAGGAAGGGGAAGAGAGTGGCGGGGCAGCGGCTCTTAACAATCTGAGATACGACAATACATTTCCTTGACCCGAGTGTTCTAAGAAGATGAAGAAGGAAAGAAATCAATGGGGAGAAGAAGAGACTGGGAGGTAATGGGTGGACAGGCTCCAGGGCTTCAGTTATATGGCGAAATGGGTGAGTGGTAATGACACATACCCAAAACACAGACTCCACAAAGCTGAAAACATGAGATCTGAGATGCTACCATGGGAACTTTGTAAGGCGCAAAGGTGATAGGAAGGGACTGGGTGGGGGCTGGGCGGGGGTGAGGGAATATGGGAACACTGCGGAGAGAAGCTGACATGGGATGGAATTAGTGTTGAAATATTACATGTCTTAGCTGGAAGCCTGCTTCATGAGCAGAGGGGAGAAGGCAGATGGAGTAGAGAAGGGATCACTAAGAAAATGATAGCTGGAGGAACCAGTTGGGATGGGAGATGCATGTCGAAAGTAGATAATGGACCAGAGATGATGACCTCTCAGTGTCTGCGTTGCAAGCCATAATGCCCAAAAGTAGAGCGAGAGTATGGGGAATATTGTCTGCCATGGAGGCAGGGGGAGGGTGGGAGAGCGGGGGGTATACCCGGGATATTGGTGGTGGGGAATGTGCACTGGTGGAGGGATGGGTGTTTGATCATTGTGTAATTGTAACCCAAACATGAAAGCTTGTAACTATCTCATGGTAATTCAATAAAATCAAAAATATATATATTATATGCCTAAAACACAACTGTCAATAGCTTTGTAAATCACAGTTCTTTAAATTAAAAACATTAATTAAAAATAAAATAATAAAAAATATATTTTTAAAGAGTATAAAAGACTGGCCAGAAAGACAGTCCAGCAGGGGAGGCGCTTGCCTTGCCTTGTTTGAGCCCTGCACTGAGTAAGCCTTCACCTCAGCTTGGTGTGGCCCAGGACAATAAGCAAACAGACAAGAAATAGGAAATACACTGTGCCCACTTCCTGGAGGGCCCAGCAACTGCACTCATTCACTCAAAGCGACACAAAACTTACATCCGCCCCAAGGCGCACGCCAAAACGTAGGAGGGTCCAAGACGTGGTTTCCCTTGGGTAGGTGCACGGCTGTGACTCCAGCGCGGCCACTCGCAGCAGAGTCTGGGGGGTCCCATGCGGGAGCAGCAGGCAGAGCAGAGAGGGGCCTCCAGGCAAGGGAAGAAACTACACAGGCGCATCCAGTCAGCGTGTACTGCGGGTTGAGCACCCAGTGGGACCCCCACCCTGAGCAGTCTCTGGTGGTCACAACAGTGGGGAGGGTGGAGGGGTGTGGAGGGAAGAGTGGAGGGTGGTGTGAAGAGGAAGGTGCAAGGGAGAGTGGAGGGGAATGTGAAGGGGAAGGTGCAGGGGAGAGTGGAGGGGAGTGTGTAGGGGATGGAGGGGAGTGTGGAGAGAGAGTGGAGGGGAGAGTGGAGAGGGTGTGGAGGGGAGAGTGGAGGGGAGAGTGGAGGGGAGAGTGGAGGGGAGAGTGGAGGGGTGTGGAGGGGAGTGTGGAGGGAGAGTGGAGGGGAGAGTGGAGGGGTGTGGAGGGGAGTGTGGAGGGAGAGTGGAGGGGAGAGTGGAGGGGAGAGTGGAGGGGTGTGGAGGGAGTGTGGAGGGAGAGTGGAGGGGAGAGTGGAGGGGTGTGGAGGGGAGCGTGGAGGGAGAGTGGAGGGGAGAGTGGAGGGGAGAGTGGAGAGGGTGTGGAGGGGAGTGTGGAGGGAGAGTGGAGGGGGTGTGGAGGGGAGAGCGGAGGGGAGTGTGGAGGGAGAGTGGAGGGGGTGTGGAGGGGAGTGTGGAGGGAGAGTGGAGGGGGTGTGGAGAGGAGAGCTAAGGGGAGAGTGGAGGGGAGTGTGGGGGGAGAGTGGAAGGGAGAGTGGAGGGGAGAGTGGAGGGGAGTGTGGAGGGGAGTGTGGAGGGGAGAGTGGAGGGGCCGTATTTTAGTTCCAAAGATCATCAGGTATTTATCCTTCTCCCTCTGGTTTTATTCATTTAATACAATACCTTCATACCCTGAAAGCTGCAGTGAACAGCAAGATTTCATCTTGGACTCAGAGAGAGGGCTCAGGTTCTTGCCCTGCATGCAGCTGACTCCAGTCGATCCCCAGTACCACACAGGATCCCGTGAGCACTGCCAGGAGTGATCCCTGAGCATAGAGCCAAGAATAAGCCTGAGCATCACCAGAAGTGGCCAAAAATGGAAAAAAAAAATTCTTCTTTGGGACTACTATTCTGTTGGTATTTCCAAACGATAGAAAACCTAACTTTAGACACATGCACAAGGATTTATATAGAAGGCTGTGGCTTTATATACAATGGTAAAAAACGAAACAACTTGGGGCTGGTGCGATAGCACAGCGGGTAGGGCGTTTGCCTTGCACATAGCCGACCCGGGTCCGATTCCCAGCATCCCATCTGGTCCCCCAAGCATTGCCAGGAGTAATTCCTAAGAGCATGAGCTAGGAGTAACCTCTGTGCAACTTGGATGTGACCCAAAAAGCAAAAAAAGAGAAACAACTTAAATTCCTAACCTTTGCATATTGGTTACATAAATTATGATACATTTATGTCACCGAATAATATATGTAGCACTAAAAATTGTATTTGTGGGAGTTATTTAATAGCAGGCAAATGTTCTTCTGTTAACTGGGGGTGGGGAAATAGATTGAAAAAACTGTTGAAACAGACCTAAGCCAAGGAAAGAGGCCTGCAGGGAGACGCGTCCGACATGGGCACTGGTTCCCGGGGGGAGGCAGGCAGCCAGTACTGTTTTCCTGGTTTTAAGTATGTCCTCAATTATTTTACAATGAACATGTATAGATTTTATAATGAGGAAAAATAATACTAAAAAAATGAATCCTCAAATTAGGGTGGAAGACAGTGTAGATGGATTCATTCATCCAAAATTAAAACTATATTGGGGTTGGAGCAATAGCACACCGGGTAGGGCATTTGCCTTGCACGTGGTTGACCCGGGTTCGATTCCCAGCATCCCATATGGTCCCCTGAGCACTGCCAGGAGTAATTCTTGAGTGCAGAGCCAGGAGTAACCCCCTGTGCATCGCTGGGTGTGACCCAAAAAGAAAAAAAAAACACCAAAATTAAAACCGTATCAAGGGCCTTCTTTCTGTGTTCCAGAATCCCAGAACCGAAGACCAAGCCCTGCTCCGTGGCTTCCGATCAAGAGGGGAAGTACTTCCGAGTTTCCAGCCACTTTCAAATTCATAACTGAAGAAACCCTTTGAAAAGTTTCTTTATTAACACTTAAATAGCTATGATTTTTTCAGGGTTTGTGGAAGCTCCAAATTTCTGCAGAACACCAACAGAACGCAAACCCGTCCCATCCCGGTGAAGGTCATAGGGCTGGCAGAGGCACTTAGTTAGAGACACAGGCTACACGGTTACGAACCTGTGAGTGTGGGGCCAGAGTGACAGCACAGTGGGTAGGGCGTTTGCCTTGCATGAGGCCGACCCAGGTTCGATCCCCAGCATCCATATGGTCCCCCGAGCACTGCCAGGAGTGATTCCTGAGTGCAGAGCCGAGTAACCCCTGAGCATCACCAGGTGTGACAACACCGCTCCCCCCCTCCAAAATAAAACACAAAGGACCTATGAGTGTGAGCACCAAGCAGGTGAGGGTCAGGGCAGGACCTGCCCGTGTGGTGCCTGGTGATGCATTCATGGACAACTCAGTGTCAAGAGACTCAGGTGATGGAAAGGTACTTGCAGACAAAGCTAGCCCACAGATGGCTCAAGGCCAAGGGGAGGGTCAGGGAAGGCAGGAGCTGGGCCTCAGCAGTGCTTGCTCCGAGTTCCCCCGAGAAGGAAGAGGGAGAAGCAAGATCCATTTAAGAAATTGGGATTCAAGGTCAGGGAGAGCTAACAGAGAGTAGGGTGCTTGCCTTGAACGCAGCAGCCAACTGCGGTTGGATCCCCGGCATCCCATATGGTCCCCCAAACTCCACCAGGAGTAATCCCTGAGTACAAACGAATAAGCCCTGAGCACTGCCAGGTGTGGATCAAGGGGGAAAAAATGTGATGAAATCAGGGATTGGGGATGGAGAGATCGAACAGAGGGTAGCGCATTTGCCTTGACTGTAGCTAACCAGGGTTCGATCCCTGGCACCCCAGATGGCCGCCTGAGCCCCGCCAGGAGTGATCCTCAAGCACAGAGGAATAAGCCCTCCCAAGCGAAAAAGAAAAGAAATCTTGTTTGGTCTCTCTGTGTGTTTTCCTGGGTTCTGTTTTCGTGGGGCCAGGACGATACACCGGGGACCTCACACACACAAGGCTAGTGCCGGGGCCCGAGCTCGTCCCGCCTGAGAAACTGGAGGAAAGTTCTTTGTTGCAGGTGAAGCCACAGCTGCAGTCAGAAAGGAAGATGCTTCCCTGCCCAGTCGGGTCCCAGGGAAGTTTGGACAGCAAGAGGAAGTCCCGAGGTGACAGGCCAGGGGATGGTGAGGGGACAGAGGCGCAAGGGGGACCTTCTGGGCGGTGCGGCCCCACCGTGTTGACACCCTTTCTGGGAGGAGGCAACCCACAGAAAGATTCCTGTCCTGGGGTCCCAAGGAAGCCCCCATGGTGCTGAGGAGAGGCTGAGAGTCCCTGGCGTGTGAGGGCAGGGCAGAGGGGGGTCCTGCACTTCCTCTCCCCTCTGGGCGATGCTCCTTGGGAGACACCACGGCAGCCCAGGGCTGCTCCCCCCTCAGCATCCAGCACCTGCTTCACTTCTCCCAGTGTTCTGTCCTGGGGGCAGAGGAGGGTCCAGGGCTCGGGACCCCGGAGCTGCCCTGCTGGGTCTGGGTACCAGAACAGCCTTGACACTGCCCCTGAGACACTGGGGTCTCAGTGTCCCCTCGCACCCAGCAGCGTCCATAGCAGCATGTGGTGAGGGGTGCGGAACCAGTCTCCGGGGCCAGGACAGCGGGGCTGTGTCTGAGGTGGCAGATGCAGAGGCGTGTT
Source organism: Sorex araneus (assembly GCF_027595985.1). Taxonomy (NCBI): domain Eukaryota; kingdom Metazoa; phylum Chordata; class Mammalia; order Eulipotyphla; family Soricidae; genus Sorex; species Sorex araneus. The sequence goes on along the minus strand of NC_073308.1, from coordinate 37,684,294 downwards.
CAGCTGGGAGAGGCTGTTTCGTTCTTCCTCTCCCACTCCGTCTTCACACCCCCTCTCCTCACGCCACACCTGTCCCCGCAACCCAGAACGGCTCACCAAGTGCTCCCCAGCCTTCAGCTCCCTCTCCCCCACTCCCCCATCTGAAGGAGGCCGGGCGGGCGGGGGGACTCCTTCACCTGGCTGATTCCACCCTGCCTGGCTCCAAAGCTTGCAGTTTCCCCTAAAGGTCCCTGTGACCCCCTTAACTGGGCAGGGGACTCCTCCGGGCTTTGCCGGCGCCAGTACAGACCCGAATGGCACAGACGGAAAATTTCAGTGCTTTTCAGTTGTTTTACTTTACTTTTCTTTCTTTCTTTCTTTCTTTTTTTGCTTTTTGGGTCACACCTGGCAATGCACAGGGGTTACTCCTGGCTCTGCACTCAGGAATTACTCCTGGTGGTGCTCAGGGGACCATATGGGATGCTGGGAATCGAACCCAGGTTGGCTGCGTGCAAGGCAAACGCCCTACCCGCTGTGCTATCGCTCCAGCCCCCAGTTGTTTTACTTTTCACTTGTTTTACTTTTGCTTTATTTTTTTTTTCAGTTTCTTTGATTCCCTCACCGCCACTCTGAGCTCGCTCCTGGAACAAATTTGGGGTGTCTGATGGATCTTTGCATCTTGGGAAGTCTCTGCATGTTACCTGGGTCCAGGGAATGCATCTGACTTGAATGAACATGTAGATGGGACGCATCCATGGATCCCCTGGACGTGCTGGGAAGGAGGGCTAACAGTTCATCCCACAAGTGCTCACTGACCCCCCCACCATCAATTCCAGACCTCTGTTAGGTTCCTGCAGTTATGGGAGACACTCTGTGGGAAATTAATGTCCAGTGTTGACTTTAGCTCCTGTGAATTACAGGAACTGGGCCCAGAAGCATAAAGAAGGGCATGAGAGGTGTGCAGGCTGTGAGCTCTGGGGGTGCAGTCAGTCAGAAAAACTCTTCCCGGGCCGGAGAGACAGCGCACCAGCGAGGGTGCCTGCCTCGCACGTGGCCGATCTGGGTTTGAGCCCTGCCCACCCCAGATGGTCTTCTGAGCCAGGAGTGAGCTCAAGCACCGAGCCAGGAGTAATCTCTGAGCACCATCAGATGGGCCCCCCAAAATAAGAGCTCCCTCAGCTTTCCAGGAGAGCGCGGGGAAGAAGGGGTGAGCGGGGGCTCATGCATGGCTCTGTCTCTCTCTGTCTCCCTCTCTCTGCCTCGTGCCACCACCCACCCCTGCCGGGGGTTATACCCCAGGTTTCATGTGCAAAGCAACTTCTCTACTGTTGAGCCCGTCTGGGCCTCGGGGTCGCGCTTATCACGGCACCTCGGGCAGAGCCGGAGTCCTCACTCCAGCCCCGGCCCGGCAGGTTCTTCCTGCAGGCGGGTGGACAGCGGCCACCCTCAGCTCTCTGAGGCAGCCTGGCTCACCCTGCGGCCCGGCTAGGAGAGAGGCCGAGCAGGGAGCGAGGCTTCAAGAACCTCCCTCCCTGGTTCGGGCCTGGCCTCTGCCATTCTCCTGTACACCGCTGCTTGTCACAAACCCGGGTTCTTGCACAGAACGCTGGGAGCAGGCTAGCAGCTGGAGACTTGGAAATAACATGCCCCAGAAGCAGGGACATCAAGTAAACAGTCTCAGCAAACAAGAACCTTCTCCTCCAGGACCCGGAAATCAGCAGAGAGCTCAGCCCGGAGACGTGCCCCGGGATGTCGTCCAGACACTTCACACCTGCCCCCTGCCCCCCCAACCCCACTCCTACCGACACTGCACCTCCTGGGGGCTCGGGACATGATGCGAGAACGGGGAACCCTGCAACTCACAGGCCTCCCAGGAGCCGCTCTGTCTGTCGTAGCTAGCGGTGCGTGTCTACCAGGACACATTTATGTGCAAGGAGACAGTGGCCGCGTTTCAGCCTCTGACCAGGGAAGCACAAGAGCACAGAGGTGGACACCAGGGAGGTCCTGAGCAGGACTCTGGGCCTGGCGAGGGGGAGATGTTGGGTCAAGGTCACACAGCGAGCTGGACACAGGCTTGGGGGAGGGGCTGACGACCATGGAGGTAGCCGGTTCACGAGGCCACACAGACGGACAGGCAGCTGGCGGGTGGGGCCGACACGGCCACTAGCAACCAGGAATGTCTGAGAGCCTCAGGAACAGATCTGGGACCTGAAAATGCTGGGACCCCGAGGCCCCCTCAATCTCGGGGGTGCAGGCATTTAGCAGGGGGAGTACTCGGGGCCGCGTCTTAGCTAGGCCCCAGCCCTTAGCTAGGCTCTCTGGTCTTCTACAGGACTCTGGCCCTGGGGAACGAGCACGCCCTCCCCACGACTTCCCAGGCTGTCGGGGGGCTCAGGGGCTGGCAGGGGCTCTGGTCCCTACAGCCTCACCCCACCACAATAGCCACCCCGCTCTGTTCCCTCCCAGGCTCCCCTCTCCCACAGTCGGACAGAAAACAGCCGGGAGCTCCTTGCAGAGCGCCTGTCACTCATCCCCCAGCTGCGCCCACAGAAGCTGGGGGGCTCCACGTGCGCTTCAGGGGGGGCTGAGGGTGCTGAGAGGGCTCAGGCTCCCAGCGGAGCAGGAGGAGGCAGGGTTCCTTCAGTGCCCATCTGGGCCCCCGTCCAGTCCAGAGTCCACATCCAAAACGGTCCTGGGTAGACTGGGCTGGGCGGGGGCTCTGTCTTCTAAGTCAGTTCACTGGGTGAACTCAGGGAGATCCCAAATTCCCTGAGAAAGGGGCCTCCTGCCTGCCTCCCAACCTCTCCTGATACCCTGATGGAAACACACAGTCACATGCACACTCACACACACACACACACACACACATCCCCACATGCACATACTCAGTCATACTACACCCGTACATTCAGTCACCCACACACATACTCTCACACTCATGCATACACACTCATATACACACTCACACACACACATATATATACTCACACACTCACATACCCACATACATATACTCACACAGTCATACACACACTCACATACTTCACTCAGTCACCCCCACACACACATATATACACTCACACACTCACATACCCATGTACATATACTCTTAGTCATACACACTCACATACTTCACCCACAGTCACCCCCCCACACACTCACACACATATATACACTCACATACTCACACATAATCATATACACACTCACACATACTCACCCATATACATTCACATACCCATATACATACATATACATACTCGCACACACTCCTATGCACACATATTCTCTCCCCTCCCCCATCTAACCTGTTTCTGTTTGTTTGGTTTGGGGTCACACCTGGTAGTATTTGATGGATTACACAGTGCTGGGGGTCAAACAGGGACCTCCATGTACAAAGCCTGTTTCCAGCCCTTTGAGCCACTTCTCGGTCCCACTGAATCTTGGTTTAAAAAAAGGACTTCTTCATGAAAGTTGGTTATAAGTGGATAGACATGGAGAGTATCATGCTAAGTGAAATGAGTCAGAAAGAGAGGGACAGACATAGAAGGACTGCACTCATTGGTGGAGTATAGAATAACATCACATGAGGCTGACACCCAAGGACAGTAGATACAAGGGCCAGGGGGATTGCCCCATAGCTAGAAGACTGCTTCCTGAGCAGAGGGGAGAAGGCAGATGGAATAGAGAAGGGATCACTTAGAAAATGATGGCTGGAGGAACCAGTTGGGATGGGAGATGCATGCCGAAGGTAGATAATGGACCAAGCATGATGACCTCTCAATGTCTGTATAGGCCATAATGCCAAAAAGTAGAGAGAGAATATGGGGAATATTGTCTGCCATGGAAGCAGGGGGAGGGTAGGAAAGGGGGGGGGGTATACCGGGGATATTGGCTGTGGGGAATGTGCTCTGGTGGAGGGATGGGTGTTTGATCATTGTGTGATTGTATCCCAAACATGAAAGTTTGTAACTATCTCACGGTGATTCAGTAAAATTTAAAAAGTATAATGAAAAGGACTTCTTGGGGGCCAGAGATACAGCACAAGGAGCAGGTGCTTGCCTTGCACCTGACTGACCCAGGTTCAATCCTCAGCACCTCTGAGTCCCGCAAGGAGTGATCCTTGAGCACAGAGCCAGGAGTCAGCCCTGAGCACAAAACCAAAACGGCCCATCCTACAGCCCCCACAGCTGAGAAGGCGGAGCTGTGCTCAGCAAGCCGTGACTCACAGGGGGGCAAAACTCTGGAGAACCACAAACAAGTGAAGAGGCCAGAGAGGAAGTGACAGAGGAGAGACAGCCAGGAGGCCCGGTGGGCCCAGGCCTGGCTTGGTGGGCCCAGGAGATGTGGTGAGGGTCCAGCGCCTGCCTCTGCACAGGCCCGGGGACCTTCCTGGGCCTCCCAGTACTACGACCCTCCTGAGTGCCTCCTCCCCCGGAGGCCCTGCCAGGCCCTGCTGCTTCCCCTCCCCGGCCTGTGGGTGGTCACTCCCCTGTCACAGTCTGAGGTGGGCGAATGCTCTTCTCACTGTCCTGGGGGGCAGAAGAAATGACTATTAACAGAAGGACACTGAGGGCTAATCATCCCCCTTCAGCCCCCTGTGCTACCACTTGTGAGCTAGGAGACACCCTCCCCTGCCAGTCGTTGAATTTCTCTGTGCCTCAGTTTACTCCTCTGTCCACCGGGGACAACAGCGCTTGGCTGGCCAGTTGCTGTCGGCGAGTTAGTGTCTGTGGAGGAGCGTGGGCACTGAGTCCAAATAGGGTGTGACCCCGGGGTGACCTCACCCCACGGGCCAGAGTAGGGTGAGTCTCTCCCGAAGTCGGGGCTCCCCACGCCGAGTTCTGTGGCCTCAGCCTCCCAGGCCGCAGCGGAGAGTGGGAGGAGTGTGGAGGAGCGTGGGGAGCACTCGGGCTACCCTTGGAGCCATCGGGCCCGTCCACGCTGGGAAAGCAGCGCCCATGGGCTCTGCTCCTGGTACTGAACCCGCAGCTCCCTGGGGCTTCCAGAACCCAGGGGCCCTGCTACTGGCGAGTTTCTGACATGAAGTGTGAGGAACTGGCCCAGGACAGGCCACAGGAATCTATTTAGCTTTCTTAAGACTCTTTTTACAGGAGCCCGCATTGTAGAATAACTTGTCTATCTGTCCCTGAGCAATGAATGTGGATACAGGCACCCTGGGTCGCAAGAAGGGTGGTGGTCAGACCAGATAACCAGACCCATATCACACGACCCATATCACAGGACCCAGGACTGCCCCCAGAACCGGGACATTCCTGAATATTGGTGCGAATACTGATCTCTAAAACCATAGGCTAAGGAGTGATGTCCTTTTAAATGGTTAAGAAAGTTCGTAATATTACAAATCTATTGGCTATGAAATGCTCGGGCTCTGCTGTAACGGCCGGGGAAGGCCTATATAAGATCTCCGTTGGAGAAGCTCAGGGTCTTTGCCCAACCTGCTGGACCTGCGTGTCCGCATAGGCGGCTGGACCCTGGCTAGCCAGTCTTACAGTAAACCCTACTTGCTGTTTGCAGTCTCTGGAGTCTCTGTCGTTATAGGGAGATCTCGATCCGTGCCGTAACAGAAGCTCCCGGGGGCCTGTGGGGCAGCTAGAAGGAGGGGAAGCCCCAACTCCTCAGGCTCTTGAGAACTTGGATCCGGCCTTCTGCAGGTGGAGCATCTGTCCTCTGTCCTTCCCTCTCCACATTCCTAGGTGGAGCAGAAACACGTCCTGGAGGTTGTCAGCTGCCTGGGCTGGGCCCCTTGGGACGGGGGGTCTCACCCACCCCTCTCCGGGGCACCCCGAGTGCAAGACCCTGGCGCGGGGTCCGGCGGCATGGTTATGGTGAGGGTCCTGTTATGCTCCCTTCCGGGAGAGGAGGACACGTGACCTGGACGGTGGCCAAGGGCGAGATTATCTGGCGCCAGCCTCTCTCATTCTTTGCCGCTCTCTTCTCTGGGCTGGGACTGCCGAGACCTGGGTCTGCAGACGCCTCAGCCACGGCACTCTCCGGGGTCCCAGGTTTTTAGCACACACGGGCAGACACGCAGTGTGCAGGAGATGGCGCCACTGTGTGTGGCCGCCACCTGAACGACACTTGGACTTGACAGACACGTGCAGCCTCGTGTCTGTAAGGCAGGTGCTCCACCGAGGAGCCACTCCCCCAGGCTTGCAAAAACATCTGCAGCTCCCCTCAAAGGTAGCCGGGAGGCAGGGGGATGGGCCCAGAGGACAGAACAAAGTCTGGAAAGAATGGCGGCTGGAGAGAGAGAGCACAGAGGGGTAGGGCAGCCCCTCTGGACACCTGAGCACTGCCAGGAATGATCCCTGAGCACAGAGCCAGGAATAAACCCTGAGCACAGCCATTTGTGGTCCCAAAAACAAAACATTGAAAAAAAAAAAAGGTGAGAGGGAATAATTTTTTTTTTTTTTAAGGAAAGAATGACCAGTTTAAGGCATTATTGAGATGATGCACAGCACAGATTAGCACAAACAATGCCCCTCCCGCCCTCCCTCCCTGGAGCTAGGCCCCCTTTGTGGAGGGCCCGCATCTCTCCTGCCATGAAGCCCTCACCCCCAGGGCTGCCATAACCCTGGCTGTGTGCAGGCTCCCAGGCCAAGTGCCAAACACATTTGTGGAAAAGAAGTGGTCTGGGGTCTTACACCTGGTGCTGTAGCTCCCCAGTTCCCGCCACAGGGCCGGGCTGCGTGGCCCGGGAGGGGTAGGGTCGGCTGTGTCTTGTGAGGGGCTGGGACCCCCTCGTGCTGTTCTGCCTCGGGCCACCATCGCAAATTCATCCTTCTCCTGCTGAGCCCCGGAGAGCCAAGAAAGCAGGCCTGGGCCTCAGCTGGCCCTCCTGTCCACCCCACCCTGGGGCTGTCTTGTCCGGCCTTGGAGAGAATCCACCGAGGGGCTGCACGCAGACCCTGGCCACAGCACCCTGGGAAATTCTGCACAATTTCTGAGTAAATCATCTAAGTGCACGGGGGCCCCCAGGGGGGCAGAGGGGCAGGGAGCAGAGACAGGAGGTGGGTGTGAGTGACTCATGCATGAATCTCAGAGCCACTGGTGTGACAGGGGCCCAGCTGGACTTGGCAGAGGGACAGGTCACCCTTGTCAGGGAACGCCTGTCCATCCCCCAACACCCACATGCCTGACTTCCGCCTTCCCTGGCCTCCTTCAGCTCACAGAGATGCCGCCTCACTCACGGTCCCTGACCGCTGGGCATCCCGGGTTCCGCCACTGCCCCACACTGTCCAGGCACAGTGCTCAGGAGCGCGTGGCTCTCGCCAACTGATGTGAGATGCTGTTTTCGGGGTTCAGCTTCCTAGGTTCCTGAAGGATCTCCTAGGCTGGGTCCCCCAGTTACTAAGGCCCGGGGAGAGAGGTCACAGTGCTCCCAACCCCCCTCCCTCCCCCCGTCCAGGCCCCAGCCCCAGGTCCTGAGCCCAGAGGCCCCTCCCCCTGCCTCACCCTCCCCAGACCCAAATCGATCTATTTTGGAGATTGGCGCAGCCAGTGAGCCCCGCCTCCCACACCACCGTCCCCATCTCCAGGGCAAGCGATGTCTTTGCCCTGCTGTGACCCTCGATGATGAAGGCCAGCGCGGTTTGGGGGTTGGCAGGAGGAAAAGCTCTTGACCAGAGCAGCTATTTCGGGGCTCCAGGGCCAGAGTAACGGATCCAGATCTGAGATTTCGGTCTCAGCGCGCCTCCCAATGACACAACCTACTGGAGGTCGCTGAGCATCTCCGAGTTCCTCGTCAGTAACAGAGACAGGGCAGAGCAATGGTCGGGGGGGTGAGGCGTTGGCCTTGCGTGCAGCCAACCCCGGTTCAACCCCCAGTACTGATACAGCAGTAGCCAAGGAAAACAGATAAGGGGGTGACTGGGGTTGGGATCTGACAACAGATCAAGGGAAGCCCCCAGCACCCCTCGTCCCCATGCTCCCTTCTCTCCCCCCTCACCCACTAGCACATGACTAGACTCTCTCCTCTCTGCCCGGGTCAGGAGCCCAGTACCGGTGGCCCAGCACAGGCGGACCGCTCAGGGCCAGGCGGGGGCAGGGAGAGCCAGGGCTCAGAGAGACGCCCAAGCTCAGGTGCAGGCAGGGCTTGAATGTCCAGGCAGTGACACGCAGCACAGGAGTCTCTCCCACTCGGACATGGCCATGGCCAGAGACCAGGAAAGCACACACGGGATAGAGAGCAGAGAGGAACTAGACAGGAAGTCATTCTTGGACGGGACAGTGTGGGACAGGGCCCGGAAACTGAGTGGACGGCACAGGGAAGTTGCTCATCGGGCTGGGCAGCACCAGGGACAGGACTGGTGACGTCCTTCCCGGGTCAGAGAGGCCCGGGCACCTGTGGAGGGACTCAGATCCTTCACCTTTATCTGTACAATAAACTCTAACTTTTCATCCACCAAGTTTTGTTTTTTTTTTTTTTTTTTTTTGCTTTTTGGGTCACACCCAGCGATGCTCAGGGATTACTCCTGGTTTAGCACTCAGGAATTACTCCTAGCAGTGCTTGGGGGACCATATGGGATGCCGGGGATCGAACCCGGGTCGGCCACGTGCAAGGCAAACGCCCTATCTGCTGTGCTATCGCTCCGGCCCCTCATCTACCAAGTTTTATGTGCAAAACTTTCACACAATTTGGGCTGGAGCGATAGCACAGTGGGTAGGGCGTTTGCCTTGCACACAGCCAACCCGGGTTCGATCCCCCTGTATCTCATATGGTCCCCCAAGCACCGCCAGGAGTAATTCCTGAGTGCAAAGACATGAGTAACCCCTGTGCATCGTCCAGTGTGATCCAACCCCCCCCCCACACACACAAAAAAAAAACCTTTCATACAATTCTCAAGAATCCACCAATGAGGAAATTCTGCTTTCATGATAACATACTACCACATATGGTCCCCAATCCCTGAGCACCACCAGTATGACCCAAAAACAAACAAACAAAATAACATACAAGCATCCCCACCTCTGGATCTGAGGAGAAGTTTTGTAAGTGGACAATAGTTTTGTCTTGTTCTGTTTTGTTTGAGGGCCACATCCAGCTGTGCTCAGGGCTTACTCCTGGCTCTGTGCTCAGGGAGTACTGATGTTGGGGCCCGTGGGACAGTATACGGTGCCAGAGGTCAATCCCAGGTCAAAACCAATGAACGGGGCTGGAGTGACAGCACAGTTGGTAGGGTGTTTGCCTTGCATGTGGCTGACCAGGGTTCGAGTCCCAGCATCCCATAGGGTCCTCTGAGCACCGCCAGGAGTAATTCCTGAGTGCAGAGCCAGGAGTAACCCCTGAGCATCACTAAGTGTGACCCAGAAAGCAAAAAAAGAAAAAAAAATGATAAAGCACTGTCTTGCAGGTTCAAGGCTACAAGTTCCGAATCCACCACCTGGGTGCGATCCCAGGGCCCAGGCAAACACGTGCTCCTACGACCAATTATGCGACCCCCGAACAGCTCAGCAGTGACAGTGAAGACAAGACAGAGGGAACAAAAGTTGCAGGGATAAGGCTGAAGCTCTTCTTTGCACTTGAGATGTGCTTCGGACTAGAGTATCAGCCTACCCTCTGACCCTGCCCTCTGACCCTGCCCTCTGACTCTGCCCACTGCTGCCCCAAACCAAACCGGCAGCTCCTTTTGTTTTCATGTTTTATTTTGTTTTGTTTTGTTTGAGGACCACCCTGGCGGTGCATGGGGCTGCCTCCAGGCTCTGCACTCAGGGATCACTCCAGGTGGGACTCAAGAGACCGTCTGGGGTGCTCAGGACCAAGCCTGGGCCAGTTGTGAACAAGGTAAGCATGCAAGCACCCGCTGTACTATCTCTCCGGCCGGCCCCCCAGCAGAAACTTCCAGAGGCACCCCCACACCAGTCTCCCCAGGAATGCACGCTCTAGGGCCGGAGCTGACCTGGGTTCGATTCCCAGCATCCCATATGGTCCCCCAAGCACCGCCAGGGGTAATTCCTAAGTGCAAAGCCAGAAGTAACCCCTGAGAATTGCTGGGTGTGGCCCAAAAAGAAAAATAAAAGCAAGGAATGCAAGCTCTCCCTCTCCCTCCCTCCCTCAAGAAATGTGACAACCTTCTGGAAGTCCTGGGAAGTCCCAGTCACTGCGTCTGTAGTATGACAGAGGGCTCAGACCCAGCCAGGACTGGGGGCTCTGGAGGGCAGTGGCTTCACCAGGCCTCCGCCAGCTGCTCCTTCCCCAAGATCACATTCCACCTTTCTGGAGCCCTCGGAGGCGGCAGCTGGGATCCTGCTCTCAGGGTGAAATACAAGTACATGTGCAGTGACACCTACCACCACCTCAGGGATTTAATTTTTCATCAATTAATATGGAGTTAATAGCTATGACAGCAACTCAGAAAAGAATAGAGACAGACACACAGAGACGCCATCGGGGAGGTTGAAATTCATCGCCTCAATGGATGCCACATTAATCAATATCCACTGGGTATAATCAATTGCTGGATACAATCTGCATTTCTATAGGCAAAGCCATTTGCATTATTATCGGTTTTCTACAGTGAATAGTGCTGCGAAATAGCTCGCCAACAATGGAGGCAACGATGATCCCAAGAGCAACTAGAGGATGCTCAATATCATCCTCTTGTTCTTCTTTTCAGCTTCTGGCAGTGCTCTGGGACTATTCCGGGCTGAACTCAGGGGTCACTTCCAGCAGTGCTCGGGAACCAACCATGCAGTGCCGAGGCTGAAACCTGGGTACCCTGCATGCAAAGTATGCACTTGACCTGCTGAGCCATCCCCCACCCACACCACCCCTTTGTCCCATTTGAAAGTCTCTTCGCCCCTTTCCCTTTTCCATTGCTGAGAGGACCAGGTTCGAATCCCAGCACCACACCATGTATACCTACAGACACGTGTCTTTTATATTATACAAATGTTATAATTATTGTAACTATCTAACAGTCTGCCTATAAATATATTTCTGTATCACTGTCATTCTGGTGCTCATCGATTTGCTCAAGCGGGCACCAATAACGTCTCCATTGTGAGACTTCTTGTTACTGTTTTTGGCATATTGAATATGCCACGGGGAGCTTGCCAGGCTCTGCCGTGCGGGTGAGATACTCTCGGTAGCTTGCTGGGCTCTTCGAGAGGGGCGGAGGAATCAAACCCGGGTTGGCCGCCTGGAAGGCAAATGGCTATGCTATAGCTCTGGGTGATATTTCTGTATAATATAAAAATACGTAACAACTATGTACAATTGATATGTAATCATGTACAATATGTATGCGCGAAAACACATATACCTACACGGAGCAGATTCTTGGATGGCCTGGTTCCATTTGAAGGTCTGTTCCGACACCAGATGAGAGAAAGCACATCACAGTCAACTCTGAACAAGGTGACCTTGAGGACCTGCTGCCGTCACAGGCCTCTGCGTTCTCCTTGCCAGGAGTCTCTCTGCGCCTTTGCTGCAGACCAACCGTGTTTTCTCTGACCGTTTGATTTTTATCATTTGGTTCAACCATTATAACTGTCATTCTGCAAACACAGGTCTTGTCCACTGAAGTTTCCCGTCGGCTGAGTGAAGATTCTGGAGTTGCTTATCCTGGGCCCTGCGCCCATGGCGTTCTCCTTGTTCTTGGGGAGACCGAGGAACCCCAGGATCGTGAGGCAGGCGTCCCTCGGGGGGAGGAGGAGAAGCAATGACTCCAGGGCTGAGCAAGGCTGAGATGGAGCAGCCTTTTGGGGGGAGCTGGCTTCGGGCCTCCTCCTGCCGTCCCCTTCACTGACACCATCTCTGGGGGCACCAGAGCAGCTCACGAACGGGGTTGGCCCGTGGGCCAGGAGAGGACCAGGCCTCACGCCCCTCCCGCCACTCAGGTTTAGTCCCTTCAACCTCAACACGTGTGCCCAGAGGTAAGCGCCCCTGCCAACCCCGACCTGACCCTGACCCCAGGAGCACCTGTGCCAGCCAAGCTAGGAAGGACAAGAGTGCTCGCATTCAGAAACCTAAGAATGGGGGTGTGGCGACTCGGAGCAGACGTCTTCTGGCACGTAAAATATTCATGTTTCACTGGGTGGGACTCAAAAACAAAAACAAGTGAAAAGTAAAGGCAGGGGCTGGAGCGATAGCACAGCGGGTAGGGCATTTGCCTTGCACGCGGCTGACCCGGGTTCGATTCCCAGCATCCCATATGGTCCCCTAAGCACCGCCAGGGATAATTCCTGAGTGCAGAGCCAGGAGTAACCCCTGAGCATCAAAAAAGCAAATAATAATAATAATAATAATAATAATAATAATAATTGGCAAAGTGTTGCTCCCCAAGAAAGCAAGAAGCCTCCACGGACGCCTCCCAGAAACAAGAGCACATAAGCTGGTCTGGGGTTCCTTCTAGAGCCTCCTGGCACAGCACTACGCGGGGGGAGGGGGGTGGCACAGAGGTGCAGGGGGAGGGCGGGGGGGCCGCTGATGGCCCTCCAAGGCACCCACTGCAGTGCTCCCCACGTCTCTGCTTTCTGCTCCAGGTGGGAGAGAGCGCGGGGGGCGGAGGTAGGGGACGGCATGGAGGGTCCTCCTGAGCTTTTTTTTTTTTTTTTTTGCTTTTTAGGTCACACCCAACGATGCACAGAGGTTACTCCTGGCTCTGCACTCAGGAATTACCCCTGGCGGTGCTCAGGGGACCATATGGGATGCTGGAATTTGAACCCGGGTCAGCCGCGTGCAAGGCAAACGCCCTATCCACTGTGCTATCGCTCCAGCCCCCCTCCTGAGCCTTTAAAGCAAAGCGAAGTTCTAAGCCTAAACCCAGCGGCCTTGAGCAGTTGGTTAGGAACTTGCTCGGCTTGGCGGCTGGTGCCGGGAACCTCAGCTGAGCGAACCGAGGCAGCTGGAGCGTGTAAACTGCCACCAGGCCCAGGGCTTCTCTCCCCACCCCGCCCCTGGAGGGCTCAAAGGGCTGTGTCTGCGATGCATGCGGGACCCCCGTCCCATCCAGGGTCCCATGCGGAGCCACCCCTAAGACTGTCTCCAGATTATGAAGAAAAGGCTGAGCGCAGGCCGGGGTGGGGCAGTCGGACTCAGCACCACAGTCCTCCCCCCGCCCCCTCCCCCCGACCCGTGCTGACCCCCAAGGTCCCACCGCCCCAGCACCAACAGGATCAGGAATGGCTGCTCACACCCCTGCGAAAGAGAAAGAAAAATAACGAACCCCCCCTCAGGGGCCTGGGCTGGCAGCCCTGGAGACCGTGGTCGGGCTCTGGCGTGTTTGCGCTCGGCCCTAGGATTCCAGAATCTTCTGGCAGAGGAGTCTATCCCAGCGGCCAGGCCAGGCCAGGTCAAAGAGCCAGTGGTGCCTTAGTGCTTCAGCCAACCAGCACGAGGGGCACAGATACCACCGCCCACGGGGAGGGTTCGGAGAGGGCCTGGTCCAGTCCACAGACTGGTCAGTTGCCTGTGGTCATTTATGGCGGCCCAACTTTAAGACACTGGGAACTAATCCTTTCTCCCTGCCACAGACAATTCCTCTTAACACCTGACTTTGTGGGCTGGAGCAACAGTACATGGTTATTTTATTTTTTTATTTTTTATTTTTTGCTTTTCGGGTCACACCCGGCGATGCATAGTGGTTACTCCTGGCTCTGCACTCAGGAATTACCCCTGGCGGTGCTCAGGGGACCATATGGGATGCTGGGATTAGAACCCGGGTCGGCCGCGTGCAAGGCAAACGCCCTACCTGCTGTGCTATCGCTCCAGCCCAACAGTACATGGTTAAAGCACCTGCTTGCACGTGGCCAACTTGGGTTTGATCTCCAGCACCCCATATGGTCCCCAGAGCACCCCCAGAAGTGATTCTTTAGCACAGAGCCAGGAATCAGCCCTGAGCACCACCAGTTATGGCCCCCAAACCAAAACTGATCAACAGATCAATACCCCGGCCAGCACAGCAGTGTTAATGCCCCTTTATGGGCCTGGGTGATGATGGTGGTTCCAACCAGCATGTGGACCACCTCTGCCCTCCCTTTGGGGGCTCGAGAGAGGTCTGGTGTTATGATGACTGGGGCAATGAGCAGGCTCAGAAATGCCAGCCACCCTCAAGGCCAGCGAGAGCCCCACACAAGAGCCAAACTTGGTCTCATTCTAAATGCTACTCACGGGGCTGAGGGAACGGCTACTAGTCAAAAACAGCCACCTTCAGCCACACCCTCACAGCTGCTGCTGTGCCTACAGCTGGACTCTACCACCTCACGACTGAGCTCCACAGAGGTGCCAAACTCCTAAAAACTTCAGGTACACCGGGTTATTTGTTGGCTGTGAATTAAAAAAAAAAAAAAAAAAAAGCATGGGTTCGGGCGTGCAGGACTCAAGCGTTTAGTGGCCAAAAACCGTTTCCCTGGCCAGCCCATGATGGCAACGGACAAAGGACGGGGGGTCCAGAGGAACCAGGCCCTAGGCTGGTCAGTAGACAGTTTATTTCTCTCTCCTCCCCTGCGTAGTCTGATCTCTCCCTTACTGCGCAATCGTAGTCGTAGTTTTGGTCGTAGACCCACTCGTCACAGTTCCATCGTCCTAGTCTCCCTGTAGACCTCAAAGTCCTCTACCCCGTTGCAGATTCTTCCTCATCTCGTGGCAGTCTCACGGTCCTCTACTTTCAGTCATCTAGTCCTCCTTCTAGTCCTCAAAGTCCCAAAGTCTCTGAAGTCTCAGTTCTCATCCTCCTCCTTCCCCTCACAGCAAGCATCCTTACACAGGAATCACGAAGGGTGTTGGTACACATTGGTGGGGTTGAATTTTGCCGTAACATCAAAGGTAAAGCCCCTCCTTCAGGAGATTAACTCAAGGGCAAAATCTCATCTGAGGGCTCAACACTCCAGATTACTAGGAGATCCGCTCAAGGGCGGGATCCATCTAGGGTGGTTTGCTTTCTCCTTTCCTCAGCTAATGATCCATTTAAACTATCATAGTAAATTTACTTCTTATAATATCTTTAGTCATTTTGTATGAACAGAGTATGAGATACATTAAGCTTAAAGGTTGGCTCTTCCTGGGGACATCTCGCTATATACTCCAGGCCACAGTTCCCAGGCCAGGTTAGTCTTTCCTAATCCTGGCAGGGTCCTTTTTCAGTTACCACCTTCACCATGTAACCTCACTGCCCAGTTAGATATCCTGGTTATGACAGAGTTTTTTCCATGATTATGCTCTTAACTTATGCTTATGGTGCTTAGCTTGTCTCCTTTTGATGCCAGGGTAGCTTTCAGCATGCCCTGGGTCCATCCAGTCCCTCTGTCAGGACCTCGCTTTTGGAGTGCTAGGAACTAAGGGCAACTGAAGCTTATGTCAAGTAAATATGAATGCTCAGGAGTAAATACTATTTTGGAGTCAATGAGTTCCCATGTTACAAAGCATAGAATGAACTGTCTTCCTGTGTCTATACAAAAAAAAAACATTGCTAAATAAACCATGCAAAGGACATAAAAGAAAGAGAAAAGCAATATAGGATTATTAATGCTTGATGGAATTGGCTGTGTCTCAGGGGCACTGTTCTGGGAGTAGCTCAATAAACCTAAGCTCCCTGAAGGAGGAGCAAAGACAACCCAATGTTATCCAACAGCTGACAATTCTGGGGCTTCTCAGAATGGGGGTGGGTAACCTCCCTCTCAGCCCTCCTGCACTTTCAGAAGCTCCCGAAGCCACACCCACATTCCACCACCTTCACCATGTAACCTCACTGCCCAGTTAGATATTCTGGATTTTCTGGAGCATGCACAGCTGTGTGACATCTGCAAAACTCTCGAATATTAGCATCCCAGCCAGAGCTCACCAGATTGGAAGAGGATGTACCCTAGAAGTCAATTAAGCTCAATTAGCAAAAACATTAAGACAGAAGGCTCAACTAGCAACAATAGCTTAGTAAACCCGCAGACAAGGACTTAATGTTCCCAGGATGAATACAATAATTTTCACATATTTTCTTTTACTGGAGTATTTTTTTAAATCATCCCATTAGCCATCCATTAGTAATAAGCAATATAAAAATGAATTATTTTGGGCTGGCCTGGATCGATAGCACAGCAGTAGGGCATTCGCCTTTCACGTGGCTGACCCGTGTTTGATTCCTCTGCCCCTCTCGAAGAGCCCGGCAAGCTACCGAGAGTATGGAGCCCACATGGCAGAGCCTGGCAAGCTACCCATGGTGTATTGGATATGCCAAAAACAGTAACAATAAGTCTCACAATGAGAGACGTTACTGGTGCCCGCTCGAACAAAATGTTGGGCTTGCTACAGGGGCAGGTTTGAGGGGTGGTTGGGGAAGTGAAGACAGTGGTGGAGGGACAGTGGCAGTGGTGGTGGGACTGGTGTTGGAATATTGAAGGCCTGCAACAAACGCAGCATGAACCACTTTGTAAACCTCAGTGTTTAAATAAAGTGGAAAGAGGGGGGGAAAAAACAAAGAGCTGCCGTGGGGCTGGAGTGACAGCACAGTAGGTGAGGTGTTGGCCTTACACATGGCTTACCTGGATTCAATCCCCGGCACCCCATATGGTCTCCCGAGCACCACCAGGAGTAATTCCTGAGTGCAGAGCCAGGAAGAACCGCTGAGCATTGCCGGGTGTGACCCAAAATCAAAACAAAAAGCACCTGCCTTGTAAGCGCGAGGCCATGAGTTTGATCCCCAGTACCACCCACATGCTGAGGTCCCAGCAGCTCCTCCGTCAGGGACAGCCCGTCAGACATGTGTGCAAGCACCACAATCCAACCGCCCCACAACAACAGGCTCAAAAGGGAGGTGCGAACTGAAATTAAGTAATAAATGCCAGGGCCAGAGCGATAGTACTGCAGGTAGGCGCTTGTCTTGCATGTGGCTGACCTGGGTTTGATTCCTGGCACTCTGAGCCTGCCAGGAGCAACTCCTGAGCATCGCCGGGTGTGACCCTAAAACAAAAACAAAATAATGATAATAATAATAATGAACGCCATCATGGAGATACATGGACTCCAATGGAATACTGGCTGATTTATACGTTAAGCTTTAAGTTAAGCTCCATCTTTAAGTTAAGCTCAGGTAGCTGTCTCTGTAAATAAAACAGGAACGCTGACTGGAGAGACTGCACTGGGGTTCAGGCTCTGGATCTCACCCCTACACCGCAGGGCTCCCCAGAACTACAGGGGCGAGCCCTAAACACAGACCCAGGCGCAGCCTCCAAGCACTGCTACCTGTAGCCCAAAAGCAAAAAAAAAAAAAAACAAAATTAAAGGGATCACATCACATTCACACAGCACTACTTTACCTGTGTAACAGTTACAGATATCACGAGATGAAAGAGATCCTTAACACCCCCCACCCTCCCCTAAGCCCCCCCACAGCCCCCAAACAAGTGCGAGCCAGAAAGGTCTGGTCAGAGATGTAGAGACGGAATGCTGAAAACTAGTACTTGTCATCTCCATAGAACCCAGCTGAACTGCCACTCTCCAGTTCAGCGGCTCTGCTCGTGCAGTTTCTCAGCCCTCCACAACGAAAAGTTGGGATTGCTGGACTCCCTGTCCGGCGTGCCCATGGCTGGTTCATGTCCTGCAGACCTTCTAGTCCTGGCACCCCACACAGCACCCCACAGCACCCGGCCGAGACCGTGCTTCCTCCCGGCAGGTCACAGCGGCTGCAGGACACATGCTCCTCACGGTGTCTCTGCCCCCTCTGAGGTCTGTGGCGTCTGAGGGAGGCTGGGTGGTGGCTTCGGCTTCTGCTTCCTGGCCCCCTTCCTCAGACAATCTCCACGGAGCACAGACCTGTGGGAGGGAGCCTCCCCTCACGGGCCTCTCGTCACAGCAGGGCTCTGCCGAGGCCTGGAGAGAAACCCCTGCCTTCTGTGTGGGGGGAGAGGCTGGCCAGAGCAGGCAGTTCAGATCATTTGAATAAACCAGCAAGAAAGAACTGCGGCAGCTTACGGCAGAAAGAGCGATGCGTAGCTAGGCTACAGAGAGACTGAGACATGAACAAAATAGAGTAGAAACAGAATTATCTTGGTGGGGAGCCAGCGCGATAGAACAGCAGGGAGGGGGCTTGCCGTGCCCATGTCTGATCCAGGTTCGATCCCCGGCAATGCCATATGGTTCCCTGAGCACTGCCAGGAGTGATTCCTGAGGGCAGAGTCAAGAGTTAGCCCAGAGCACCACCAGGTTGGGGCCCCAAACAAAAGATTCGCTTGGGGGGTCGTATGGAATTACAGTAGTCCAGATTTCCATCCTGGAGTTAATCAAAATGTAAAAAATGATTCCTCCAAGCACCAGGAATAAGATATTCCTGTCTTATTCAGATAGGAATAAGAATCAAGATTTGAACCTAGGGGGTTAATTATGTTGTTTCAAAAGGCAAAGAATCTTCCTTTCAAAGACTGCTTCATGAGCGGAGGGGAGAAGGCAGATGGAATAGAGAAGGGATGACTAAGAAAATGATGGCTGGAGGAACCAGTTGGGATGAGAGATGTATGCCGAAAGTAGATAATGGACCAAACATGATGGCCTCTCAGTGTCTGTGTTGCAAGCCATAATACCCAAAAGTAGAGAGAGAGTATGGGGAATATTGTCTGCCATGGAGGCAGGGGGAGGGTGGGAAAGGGGCATATACCCGGGATATTGGTGGTGGGGAATGTGCACTGGTGGAGGGATGGGTGTTTGATCATTGTGTGATTGTAACCCAAACATGAAAGCTTGTAACTATCTCAATGATTCAATAAAATTTTTTTAAAAAGAAAATCCATCGTGTGAATTTAAAATGTTTAAAGTCTGAAAATTAAGTGTTATAATGAAAGATTCCTAATGCCATTTATCCTATTAAGAGCCTATATTAAAGGAAGTTTCATTGTTGTGCTTCAAAAAAAAAAAATTCCTTTCAGATGTTATGTTACTGGTGCCCCCTGGTGGAAAACTGGGGTTACTGCTGGTGGTTAGAGGACAGAGCCGTGATTGGTCCTCAGGTTGGAGGATGCTGGAACCTAATGGGATGTAAGAGAAGGTGACATCCCTCAGAAGCACCACCTCATTTGTCCTCATTCGCCCACCTGAGCAGCCTAAGATCAGCCAGGAAGGTAGCTAAGCGGCAGCATCTCTACTTCAATGCAAAGGAGTACTCAGATAGGGTCACGCTGACAGATGCTTCAAACAACAGAGAGAGGGGTGGGGGAAAAAGAAAGAGATGAGAGGTAGGGGAGAGAGGACAAGAGGGAGTGATGGTACAGGTGAGGCGCTTAACGAGACAGTCCCAATTCAACACCCAACATCATCTGTGGTCCCCCAGCCCCCAACACGAATGAGCCCAGAACGCAGTGAGGAGTGAGCCCTGAGCACTGCTGAGTGTGGCTAAAAATAAACAAGGGGGGTGGGGTGGGGAGCGAGTGAGAGAGAAAAGGAGGAGGAGAGAAGGGGAGTCGGGGCAGAGTGAACTTTGCTGGCGGTTAACATTTCCCCACTCGGAGCACTGGAAGGCTCCAGCCCCTAATCTTGATAGGAAAGCATAGTTAACTTCCTCCTGGTGATTCCACGGCTTCTTTT
Source organism: Sorex araneus (assembly GCF_027595985.1). NCBI lineage: Eukaryota > Metazoa > Chordata > Mammalia > Eulipotyphla > Soricidae > Sorex > Sorex araneus. The sequence continues at coordinate 37,664,784 of NC_073308.1, read as the reverse complement.
ATTAAAGGCTGACAATGAAGAATCCTGGTGTGAGAGAGAGAAGGCAAGATGACGTCACCCAGATCGAATGTGATAATTCACCCAGATCAATACTTGATCTCACCTCCCCTTTGTAAAGGGTGTTGAATAAATGACCTTGAAGTTACTTAAGGGCATTAAACAAAAACCCTTGCCCGTTGCTTGTCTGTGCCTGCATGGCCACGACCCAGGTTTAAACCCCCAGCACCACCCACGGTTGGTGCCCTGAGCGCCAGAGGCCACAGCTGAGCGTGGCAAGGACTAAGCCCTGAGCACCTCCACTGTGGCCCAGCTCTCCCCACCCCCCAAAACTTGCCCTATACCTGAAACCAACACTCGGCCCTCTCTCCCTTCTCTCTAGCCCTGAGTGGTGTTCCTGTCTCTGAGTAAACGGCCTCTGCTTCACTGAAACGAGTCCAGCAGAACAAACTAGAAATCTGGTCTGGCCATGACGCTTCATGAACTTCTCCCTTCGTCCCTACAGAGCACAGTAGCCTGGAACTCGGGTGGTGGGCCTGGGTGTGCTCTTAACCTGTCCTGACACAAGCTCCTCGGAACCTGGAGGGAATTCTGGAAAGGCCGCTGGTTAGGCTCCTCCTAGAGAGCGAACCCCCAGGGGCAAAGACTGGCCTTCTCTCTGGATGATTCGGAGGTGGCCTAAGGCTTGAGAATGGGGTTCTTGTCCTAGGGGCCAGACAGCTCTTCAGGGGGTCCGGAAGTTTCTTGGAAAGAAAATGAAATTTGTTTTTTTGTTTGTTTGTTTTTTTTTTTTTTCTTTTTGGGTCACACCTGGCGATGCTCAGGGGTTTCTCCTGGCTCTGCACTCAGGAATTACTCCTGGCGGTGCTCAGGGGACCATATGGGTTGCTGGGAATTGAACCCGGGTCGCTGTGTGCAAGGCAAACGCCCTCCTCGCTGTGCTATTGCTCCAGCCCCAAGAAAAGGAAATCTGGTCGCGAGGCAAGGCAGCGCCCACCCTCAGCTTGTGAAGCGTCCTGTGTCTTCCCCTGTCCTCCAGCCCACCCGACCCAGACCTGCACCTTTCTCCTCCAGTTCTTGACACCTTCTCTATCCCACCCCACTCTGCTCCTGCCTCGTCCACACGGAACTCGGGTCGTCCCAAACGCCAGCTTCCCCCCATCTTTGACACACTTCCCATCCTCAACTTGACTCCTTCCAATACAGCTGCTGCTTCTGTCTTCAAGGAGGCTGTCCCTACACGCCGGACTACAGAGCGCCCTTTGCTTCTCCTAGCACGTGATCTTCCAAACAACATTCACCAGGCAAACGTTGTCTAACTTGGTAGTTTCCCTACGCTGTCAGACAGCCGCTAGCACCGCCCTCCCTGTGTCCCCACACCTACACAGTACCAGACCCATCACAGTTACACCTACAGGCCTGGTCTCTCCAGAAGTCCAGTTCCGATGGGGTCGTATACATAAAGCCAACAGCCCAAACCTAACGCCCCAGTTTCTCCTACTTCACCATCCTGCCGGACCTTACGCTCCTGTCTCAGTGCATAGCACCGTCATCCACAATTTCCAACCCTGACCGTTCCCTCCCCCCACACCCACACTCACTCTTGTATGAAACCTGTCACTTCCACCCTCATTTCTCAAATCGAGTTTTAGATTTTTGTCCGAGACGGTGCTTTGTGAAATCACTGCTTTGGCTCTGAAATTTGCCTGTTACCCTGCATAAGTTCATCTCCCTCCGCCTCCTGGAATAACAGATTTCATCAGCACCTACTAAGTGCTCAGTCTATGTTGTCTATTGCCCTGCTTCTCAGGCCCTGCCACTCCCGTTTGCATCCCAGACATCCCCAGCCCTTCCCAACAACGCAGCCTGAAGGATCCTTCAGAAACTCGAGTACTAGGCTCCTGTCTGAACTGCTTTCACGGCTCTGCACTGCCTTCAAACTTCACATCTGCCCCTGCAATACTTCCTTCTCTTAGTTCCGTCCTGTGCCTCGGTTTTACAGAACATTCCCCAGGCAACCCTTCTCACTTTCAGTTCTTACTGCTTCTGTGGCTGTGTGGAAACTGTCTCACAGCCTCATCTCTCAGCTACGGACAGCAGCTTCCGGTTCAGAGGTCCCAGTACTAAGCAAAATGGGGTTGTATTACTTGATAAGTATTTGTTTTTAATAAATTAATACATTTAGTATTAATGGCACTGCTTGGGGAGACCATACGCCTATTGTGTTCAAACCGTAGCCACAACCACAGCTGCACACAGAACGAGTGTCTTGAAACCTGCTTTCATTTTTAAACACTGTCCCTAATACGTCCAGAACTATCCCCCCGGTCTCCTCATGTAGGTACACACTATTTATATCTACGGCGGGCACACACCTATGAAGGCTGCCCCGCGTCCCCGAAATTGTGCAGTGTTGACACCAATCTGTACCAACTCACATGGTGGCCCGTGCTCAGGACTGCCAGTCATTTCACTCACCTGAATGGCTTCAGCAGTGAGCACACAGAACACTTAGTGGAGGGGCCGGAGAGATAGCACAGCGGGTAGGGCGTTTGCCTTGCACGCGGCCGACCCAGGTTTGATCCCCGGCATCCCATATGGTCCCCCAAGCACCGCCAGGAGTAATTCCTGAGTGCAAAGCCAGGAGTAACCCCTGAGCATCGCTGGGTGTGACCCAAAAAGCAAAAAAAAAACACTTAGTGGAGTAAGGTCTCTTCTTTGGGGGCTAGAGTGATAGCACAGCGGGTAGGGTGTTTGCCTTGCACGCGGCCAACCCGGGTTCGATTCCCAGCATCCCATATGGTCCCCTGAGCACGGCCAGGGGTAATTCCTGAGTGCAGAGCCAGGAGTGACCCCTGAGCATCGCTGGGTGTGACCCAAAAAGAAAAAAAAAAAAAGGATCTCTTCTTTGCCATCCCCCCCATTCCCCGCCCCCAAAGAACAGAATCTGGAACTGGAGAGATTGAAGCATTAAGGCACATGTAGCCTGCCCTGGTTCAACCCCCAGCACAACAGACGGTTCCAGAGTACCACTGGCAGTGACCCCTAAGCAGAACCAGAAGTAGCCCCTTAGCACTGCTGGTGTGGCCTCACCTGCACTCCCCCAAAGAAACAGAAATTTAAAGGCCAGGGCCCAGGGTCTTCAATGAAGCTCCCTAAAGCGCAAGGCAAGTGCCCGAGCCATGGACTCTGGACCCCCATCAGCTTTTCCAGGGCTATACTCCCCCCAAGTTTAACTCTCTCTGCTAGAGACACCCCCCCCCAGACATTGAGGTTAACCCTCAGCAGCCCTCATACTAGCCCCAACTGAAAAACACAATCAAGAGATAAAGGGAGAGAACACGCAGTTAAATTGCTCTCTTTACATATGTTCAGTCCCCAGCATCCCAGATGAGCCTCCAGGAGTGATCCCTGAGCACCACCGGGTGTGGCAAAAAGAAAAAGTTGGGTTGGAGGGGTAGTACAGCAGGTAGGGCATTTTCTTTGCATACAGCCAGCCCAGACTCAATCCCTGCACCACCTATGGTCCCCTGAGCCCTACCAAGGTGATCCCTGAGCACAACTGCTGTGGCCCAAAAACCAAAAGACAGAAAAATACAATACATACACCTGACCACCCTGTAAACCAAATACAAAAGCAAATCAACCAGATACATAATACAGGGGGTAGGCCGTATAGGGGTGTGTGCACGCGCGCGCGCTTACCTTGCATGCAGTCAATCACCATCACCGTGTGTGTGTGTGTGTGTGTGTTTACCTTGCATGCAATCACCATCACCAAGTGTGTGTTTGTGTGTGTTTACCTTGCATGCAGTCAATCACCATCACCAAGTGTGTTTGTGTGTGTTTACCTTGCATGCAGTCAATCACCATCACCGTGTGTATGTGTTTACCTTGCATGCAATCACCATCACCAAGTGTGTGTGTGTGTGTGTGTGTGTGTTTACCTTGCATGCAATCACCATCACCAAGTGTGTGTGTGTGTGTGTGTGTGTGTGTGTGTGTGTGTGTGTACCTTGCATGCAGTCAATCACCATCACCAAGCCAAGAGTAAGATCCAAACATAGCCAGGTATGGTCAAAAAATCAAATTAAAAAAAAGGGGAGGGGGGCAATCTTCCTATCTCCCCCCTTGAAATTTCTCCGGGAGCCATCATGGACGGCTGAGAAGAGCGTGGCATATTTGGGCCCAGAGACTTACCTTGGACCTCTTGATACGCAGATCCTAGGAAACACCTTGCTCTCAAGGGCTGGTAGAAAAATGACACAACTACACAGCGAACGCAACTCAGTGGTCAAAAAAACAATCAAAATAACCAACAAACACTTCTGCCAAAGTCTGAGGTTTTCAGGGCTGGTGTGATAGCACAGCGGGTAGGGCGTTTGCCTTGCACGCAGCCAACCCGGGTTCGATTCCCAGCATCCCATATGGTCCCCTGAGCACTGCCAGGGATAATTCCTGAGTGCAGGGCCAGGAGTGACCCCTGAGCATCGCTGGGTGTGACCCAAAAAGCAAAAAAAAAATTTAAAGTCTGAGGTTTTCTTCTATACTTGCAATCGAAGAGTTAAGGACAGCAATTAAGTATAATCTGGGAATTAACTCTCAGAGGTAGGGGTCCCATAACTTTATCACAAAATTTCTTCATCCACAACCACACCAAGACTGAATATAAGGACTAAAAATGAGATGCTGCTACAGTGTAAAATTACTTATTTCTCCAATAATGACACCACAAATGGCAAAATAAAAGATATTTAATGCACAAAAAATTTACAATCAAATCAACAGGCATAGAAAGCATTACATAGTGCAAACACCAAAAAGATACAGAGCAATCCATGTCCGTGCTTATAATGATTAAGTAAGACCATACGGGAAATGTCTCCTTTCCTCATTTAGTGAGCTGGCAACTACCCTCAAAGGTATTTTTAACTGCCTTTTTTCTTCCCACCTTATGAAACTCCAGTTGCTACTTCTGTTCATTATGACTACCTGATCAGGTGTTACTTGGAAAATTGCACGTTTTTTCCTGTTGCCCTGCTAAGCAGATATAAAGGGGAGATTATGCTCAGCTACCTAGACATGAGGTAAGCTTATCTACCAAGGTTAACAACTTCTAATATTTGACTCCTGGAAGCTACAGCTTCTTAAGCTGCTCCACCATCTTCAAACCCCACAACAAACAATGAGGTAGAAAGAGTAGTAGTATGTGTACTCATCTCACAGCTGAGAGAAATGGAACCTGTGAGGCTGGGGGTGTGGCTTACCGGCCAACCACTAGCTTTGCATGTGTGAAGCCATGGGTTTGATCCCTCACAACACACACACACACACACACACACACACACACACACACACACACACACACACACACACACACACACACACACACACACGCTCGCTCGCTCGCACACAGACACAGCTTAATATGGTTGAGAAAGGGACTCAAGATAGTATTTACTCCCTACCCTATCCAAGAAGGCACTTAACAGTTCCTAGCTGTAGTCTGAATGAGAACGTCTTATTCAGAGACAAGTGCTGAGCTAAGGGGTAGCTGATTTCCCTGACTCTCCCATTTGATACACAGAGGATGTCCTGGGCCATAAGAAGCTTTATGTGAAACAGCAGCTCTGGCGTCTCACCTTCCTCTTGCTGCTGGAGCCCACGCCCTTATCCTGCAGCAGAAGCACTCGGCACTGGGAGAGACGCCTAAATCTCACACTCTTGCTACAACCACCAAAGGGGTGACAGAGAAGGCCTTTGGTATAAAAACAATATCCAGAAAGAGATTAAAAAACGTGTAACTCCATGGTAAAAGAGCAACAGTCGGGGAAATGGCAGGTAAGTGTCTGACATCAAAGTACTGTTTAAACAACTAACTTGGGTTAAGAAATTAGATGCTCTTATAAATGGTTTTACAAATGATGCCAATTGTCACTACCGCATTTACCAAATGGCAGCCAACTGTTGTGAGAAAGGAAATTACCGAGATAGCAAAGTTGGCTCTTTTCTAGGACCTCTGGCCTTCCGACTCGCAGTGCTGAGGATTCTCCGATCCTACTGTGCTCTCGAAAGCCTGTCAGGGTCCTGCGTGGAGGAAAATCACTGCTAGAGCGGCAGCACCTTGGGCTGAAAGTCGCCAAGAAGCTCAAATTGTTTTTCTGCAGATGACCATTTCCCCGTAACATCCTTATTCAAAAGCCTCCTGACAGAGGTACGGTGGACCCACACTTCAACTCACTGCAACATTTTAACAACTATTGTCATTTAACATTTTAACAATTATTGTCACCAATAATAGCATTGCTTATGATTGCACATTCATTGCACCAAAGGATCTCAAAATGCTCACGGGACATTCTCCCATAGGAGAAAAAATTGGACAGCTCCTAAAAAGAAGAAAGGGGGGAAAAAAATAGCTGTAGCAAACAAGGAAAGCTCTGTCAACAGAAAGGACATCTTAAAGTCATCTGGAAAAATCCCCATGGGAGTTCTCAGGCCACGTGAACCCACCGCCTCACATTCTCATTTCCAGTTTAACTTCAACTCTTCTCATCTCAAATCTGGGAAATTCCAGCAAAGTAGACCTTACTAAGGCAGTGCAAAATTCCAGACATTTGTAAACATCGTACATTTTACATTTGGCACAGGAGGGAGTTCGCAGGTTCCTTTGTCTCTGAAATGTATACCCTACACACTATGGTTACTACTCACAAAGTCATTTGACAGCACTGGGAGTGCATGCAGGCATATGTGCATCCACAAACGAAGAACCAGCAAAAATGGGAGACCCGTGTTCTTTAGGACACAGGTATGAACAATTTAAAAAGATACTTGGCTAAAGAGAAAACAGTAAGTTCACAGTATCTAAAACTGCATATTTCTAGACATCAACATAACTGGGAAAGAAAAACAATATAGCTGGTTAACAAGTTTTCTACTTTGTGAAGAGAATCAAGAGGTAACACTATAACAGCCTTGTAGAACCCAAGATCTAACATGCAACAATTGTTATCAATGACTTTTCAAAGATATCATTGCATTGAATCTCCATTTTAAAAGTTTCCACATGATCCTGACCTTTAAAAATAAACTCTTATAAACAAAGTAACATACTACAAAGCATTATAGACAACTAAACATAAATTATAACTTAAATATAACGCGTAAGTCAAAGGCTTGGCAGTGAGTCTTAGTTCTAGAAAAGTTCGTGGCAGTTGGAGGCTGGCCAGGCTGGGCCCTAGGTCACTTTCAGCCAACAATGGGAACTTTCGCTATCCCACAGACGGACCATGGGAAAACTGTGGTAGCCTTGGGCTAACTAAGATCCTTATAAACTTTGATTTAAGTATTAAATACTAAAGCAAACCAAACATTAGGAAGTACAAGAAAAGGGAGCTGAGATGAAAGTGTTTTTAGCTGAAATCTAGAAATTCACTGGTTTTCTAACACTTTTGCTATGAACATTTTGTGCAGATACGATGATCGTGAATGTTAATCACTAAGTTGAGGCTAATACTGGATGATGTTATCCAAGCCAATGGCCTAGGAATGTAACTGTGAACACCACTGAAGTACTGATGTACTTTACCAGATCCTTTTCTCACAGTCGAGACTTAACTGAAGTAGAGCTCACCTATGAACTAGGATGGCAAGGATTTGAGTCCCAGTGAAGGTATCTGAGAACAGAGACCGTCCAGATAAGTACTGGAAACTAGGGACTAAGCACCACTGCGCCCAGAAAGCCAGAGAATATGGTTACTTAAGATGAATGGTAGTGTTTGGAAGTCTAGTTATCCCTTGACCTTGCAGTAGTACACTATGGAGACTTCACGTACAACCACGTCGTTTCAGTGGCCGTGAATAAAATACACCCGTACCGCACAGAATTGCTCCCACAGAGCACTACTCAGGTCCACAACCCTCTATAGGGGAATCAAACCCAGGAACCCGCCACAGCACTGAAAACAGAACAAAATTTTAAGAATCTATCATGATGGGTCTGTTTCTTGAAAGACGTGATTGAGCTTAAAAAAAAAGAAAAGTGTCATTTAGGATCTTCTAAGCAATGTGTGTGGTGCAGAGAAAACTGCAAGCGAACAGAAGGGGAAGGGAGAGGAGCGCTGAGACGCATGGTGCAGACTGGAAGAGAACGCAACTGAAATCAACACCAAGGAGCTCAGTTTTCTTAAACTTTCTCTAAATCTACAGAATTATCTAAGGGGAAATCACAGGGTACAAGTGCTGGCACCCAACTTTCCTCTTTATCATTTTCAAAAAGTACTTAATTGGGAAATCAAAACAAAATGCAAGGATATCAGACTATTACAAGTAGAATAAAGGGGAAATAGAGAAGAAAGTAATATAATATTCTAAGGTTTGGGGTTGTTGGGGTTTTTTTTTGTAGGAGAATGGGGGGCGCTGGTTTTTGAATCACACTCAGTGGTATTCAAGGCTTACTCCACGCCCCTCTGCTCAGGGGATCAAGTCACTCTAGCAGGACTCAGGGACTGCCAGGAGTCACCAGGGTCAGCAGTGTGCAAGGCAAATGCTCTACCCACTGTACTATCACCCTGACCCAAACTCTTTAAGGTTTTAGAATATTTACCACAGTCTAGTAAAACACAAACTCAAAAGACTGGTTTTACTTTCAGGGCAAAAGGGAATCTTTGCCCTAAAAACTAGGAAGCCCAACACCCAAGCTACATTCCCAAAGAGGAATACTGGGAGGGAAGGCTTCAGGTTCTGCTATTTGAGTCTTCCTCCCCCTGCAAGAAGTCATCCATCTGGACATATAGGAATATGACTTTCACAGGGCCTTTTCTCTTACAAGAAAGTGCTGAAAGTGACAGTTCTAAAAGTTCTTTTCACTGCAAGTCAGATTCTTGGAGCAAAATAATTGTTATCCCAAATTAAATTAGTAGCACTACTTTTTTTTTTTTTTTTTTTTTTTTTTTTTTGCTTTTTTGGGTCACACCCAGCGATGCACAGGGGTCACTCCTGGCTCGTGCACTCAGGAATTACTCCTGGCGGTGCTCAGGGGACCATATGGGATGCTGGGATTCGAACCCGGGTCGGCCGCGTGCAAGGCAAACGCCCTACCCGCTGTGCTATCACTCCAGCCCCCAGTAGCACTACTTATATACCCCCCCAAAAAAGGAAAAAAAATAATGAGACGTATGACTTCAAGATTGACTCTAAGAAATGGAAATCCCAGGTCCAGACAGGAATGTGTATATATGATAGGGTAAGTGTGTATATGTGTATGTGTGATCAAGAATGTGAGGGTGTGTGTGTGTGTGTGTGTGTGTGTGTGTGTGTGTGTGTGTGTGTGTGTGTGTGTGTGTGTGTGTGTGTGTGTGTGTGTGTGTGTGTGTGTGTGTGTGTGTGTGTATTGGGATATGGCAGCTGAGCTTCTTTTTAACAACCCAGGTGATTCTCAAGATTTTTGTGTTCAGATGATGTCTCACTAGGTCCCTCATTCTCTTCAATTACTTTTCTTTTCACAACTGCCAAACCCTTTCCTATTTTCAAAAGACTGGCTATCATTTACCTAGAATCTCACTGGAGTATTACCCGTGTGTAAAAAATACATCTAGCGATGATATCAAAAGTTTGGAAAAAAGTAGACATCCAGGACTCCCCAGCTGACAGCGAGGCCACAGTAAAACAGCACTTTGGTTCAGATGGTGTGCCTTGTTGGGTCAGAAGAGACACAATCAGACAAGAGTAGAGGGAAGTGGACAGGCTGGTGGAGGGTGGAGGGTGGAGGGCTGTAACTTAACAGGAAACCCTATCACTCACAGTCCTGCAAATCACTGTGACTCCAGCTGGATGGACTTTTTAAAAATTCTTTGCCTTGTTTCTAGAGCAGCAAGTGAAGTTAACCGAGTGACCTCTATTAACACATCTGAATCCAAATTAAAACTAAACGTCTTCTGGGAGAATGTGAAGTTTGATTTGGCTGATTAATGTTACAATCGGCATAGCTAGTTTATCTGACAGGTAGGGCCTTTTCTACAAACCTAATTGTCTCCAAGTTTGATTTCAAAAATACTGTGAATGCACATATACAGTATCTTGGATAGTGTATTTTTTCTATTTGATTTTTAAATGGTAGATGTCAAATTAAACATGTGCAAATGGAAAACAAAGCCAGAGGAAGCCATGACATGGAGAGACTTGCCTGGAAAGGGCAGAGGGAATGTTGAGTGAACACAGCCCACATGCTTGGGCTGGCTACTCAGATGGTCACAATTCATCAGAGGGAAATACTTGTTGGCTCGTCTCAATCTGTCTGGATGTGCAAAAGGGTTTAGGAGTATGTCAGCAAATTGTTGATGCCATTAGTCCAGGACATTTCTTGTTCAGGTTGACTGTGTCGCATTTTGCGGAGGGTGGGGGAAGGAAGTGCTGGAAACTGAACCCCCACACCCCCATACTTTCATGGGAAGCAGACACTCCACCACTGTGCTACATCCCCAGCCCCCAAAAGTCTTGTTTTTCAAGACATTTGGGATCTTTGAACCATGGCTGGACTGCAACATAAAACGACCTACATCAATGTAACCTAATAACACAGTGTTTTTTCATTGTTAGCTTCAACATTCTCCTAGCCGCCACCTTGGATTTTAAGAACATTCACAAACAGAAAAGAGAAGGAACCAAAATTAGCTCATTAATCTCAAATAATTTAGTGATAAGTGAACGTATTTGCATTTATACTGGCAGCTAATCCATATCTTTGTAGGGAGAATGAATTAAGATAGTTTTCATGTTCATGGAGCCCCAAATTCAAAAGAACTCACTCAAATTCCGCAAACTGTCTGAAAGCAAAAAGCGCCGGGAACAGAGATGTGTTCTATCTGAGGAAATGATCAGTAAAAGGCCCCACTGTGGAGGGATGCTGAATACTGACGTTCTGGTGCACAGCCTGGCCCTGGCATTACTGTTCTGCCATTCACTGGCTCAGCTATGCTATAAAAACCTTAATAACAAATTGAATTTCTTTCTTGCAAATAGGACAGGAAGCCCCAGCCTTTTTTAATCTTCTGGCACAGTGAAAACATGTAACAAGATGACCTGTCCTTCCATGAATAATGTTCCCATCTCGTGGTCTTTTCTCACACAGACTACAAGGCTTCAAGAGATTCTGGCAGTCCTCCATGTTATCCGCGTCTGTCTTCTGGTCACAAAGGTTATCGGATGGTTCTCCCATGCTTGATATGGTCTCCTGGCTTTCTGAACTATGAGCCAAATCCAAGAATTCCATTGAGTTGCAAGGGTCAAAAAGTTTGGCGCTTTCTTCCTTTATATAAACATCTTTAGGTCTAACAACTGGAGCTGATATGGTTCTCCGGCAATCAGGGACATCAATCCCTTCATTTTCTTTCTTTTCTGGTATGGCAGTGATATCGGACGTAGAGAGAGAATGAGTTAATTTAGAACAATCTGAATACCAATCCTTCCTCAGGGCCCAGCAGCGAAAACAGTATCTCTTGCTTGGAGAGTTAAATTTCTTGCACTCAGTACACTGCCACTCATCCTACAAGACAAGTGCAGCCAATTAATATGGTGCCGAGGAAAAAGTGAGTCGAGGATACTTATCTCAATGAAAACCCAGGTATTTCACACCAGTGGTCTAGCCTAGAATTTAAACACAGTTTGCAACTACAGAGAAGAAAGTTTTGGGCAGCGTTATACTTGACAGTGACCCAACTACATTTCAAGTGAGAATCTGATACATCTTTAAGAAAGTGTGATGAATTATTTTAGCTTTCTATTTAGTCTGAGTGAATCCACATTTGCTCTTCCCAACTGACTCCTATTAGGTCATTTCTTCTTGCACAACTTATTTTTTTATTGACCAAGAGGCAAAAGAAGAACAAGAGAACACTCGGTCACTCTTTCCTGCTAATAAATACATACACCCCTAAAACTAGATTCTCATTAATTAGCCTTACACTATTGTAAAGGAATCTAAACTATTTCTAAGCCTTCCTTCTTAATTTTGGCTTCTGAGCATCCTCAGTGGTGCTCAAGGGCCACAGCAGTATTAACTATGCAAGACAAGCAGCTTAGTCCTTGCATTCTTGCTCCTGCACCCCAATGTTTTTAGAAAACCACTAAAAAGGTTATTTTTCTACTCAACAAGGAATTTCTGATAGCTTATGAATCTGTCCTAGCATCAGAGAAGTGCTTAATGGGGAAAGTAGAGCGTAACTATTTTAAATAATTGTGTTCACTGCATGGGATCCAAAGAATTTCAAAAGCAGAGAAAAACCAGAGAGGCATTTATTTATGTCATCCTTTACAAGGGACAGAGAGAATTACATCAACTCACTCCCCTTTCCCCTCAAATTTCAAAAAAAAAAAAAAAATCTCCAATGAAGTATAAATAAACCAACACCTCAACACTTTAGAAAAGGCAGACAGACTTGGGAGTGGGGTCACGGCACACAAGAGAACCACTGGATATTTAGAAGGTACGAAATAACCCTTGACTTAGGTAACCATACCTCAGAGGTAACTTCGACATCAGTTTCATCACTTACAGACTTAGAGTCCTCAAATTCATCATTTTTCCCCACTTCAATCACCTGTAAAGACAAGTCATTACTAAGGCTTACCTATTTAAGACGAGGTTATCACCTAAAAGGTTGAAAAACAAAAAAGAGAGAGACCTAAAAACTTTAACTTGTTATTCATAATTCATGCTCTGGGCAAAGGAGACAGCTCAGTTGAGGGCAGGATCGGAGTGTGAACCCAAAACTGCACTATCACCCCAAGCACAGTCCACTGTGGCCCTGAAGACTTCTCATCACTGGGGGTGGGAGGCCCTCGTGGTCCCCAGCACTGCAAGACCCCATGCAGTTTTCTATACTCAAGCCCGAGTAATGAAACAACTGGTCACTTGGGAGATACTATACACCCACCTAGGTAGTCAAGACAGATACACAGACACACAGACACACACACACACACACAGACACAGACACACAGACACACAGACACACACACACACACGAACAGACCAGAACAACAGAAGAGAATGGAGCAGAAGATTCAAATTTTGTTTCACTCACTAACACAAAATGAGACCAAATATAACTTCCTTCATCCTTACTGGCATTTTAATAGCATAAATGATTAAAAAAGCACCCTAAAGGGTTCCTAAAAAACACTACCCCATATTTAACAGTCTTGGTTAAAATCCAGGCCTTGCACGCAGCTGACCAGATGCATCCCATCTGGTCCCAAGTCCCATCAATAGTGATCCCGGAACACAGAGCCTGGAGAAAGCCCTGAGCACAGACTCTGTGGCCCAGAAACAAAAACAAGAAACACCAAAAGTGAATCTTAAAATTGGCTCTACTACAATATTAAGAGAAGAGAAAGCCCGTGAGATCACTTGTACACACAGGTGCAGACCCGATCGAAAGATCTGAGACAAACACACTCGACACACTAACAGTCCATGTGAAGTTTTCACAACATACCTTTTTTTCTCTCATTTTTCCTACTTCTGATTGTTCAGAATCAGCAGCTTCCACTTTTATTCCAATACCGAACTGCTCTGACACTGAGTCGTTCAAAACCCACAAGTCATCTGTGGTGTCTGAAACAACTGCAGTACCTAGATCCTAACAGAAACACAAACAAACAAGAGCTTTGTAGTCAGAGTTTCATGAGAGTTATGCCAAAGGAAGCATATATATTCCCAGGCAACAAGCCAATATATGTGAACTCAAAACTCAACGTCCGGGCTGGAGAGATAGCACAGCGGGTAGGGCGTTTGCCTTGCACACGGCCGGCGCCGGGTTCAAATCCCAGCATCCCATATGGTCCCCTGAGCACGGCCAGGGGTAATTCCTGAGTGCAGAGCCAGGAGTAACCCCTGTGCATCGCCAGGTGTGACCCAAAAAGAAAAAAAAAAAAAAAAAAAAGCTCAACGTCCAAGGAGCCAGAAAGAGAGTACAGGGGTTAAGGTGTTTATCATTCATCCCTGGCACTGCATCTGACTGCCTGAGCACTGTAGGAGAGATTCCTGAGCACTGTCTGATTTAGCCTAAAAACTCAAACACACACCAAAAACTTCAATATCCCGGGCTGATGAGAGAGCTCCAAGGGTTGGAGGTGCATACTTGGTATGTGAGACCCAGGTTTGATTACCAATATGCATGCTATCTCCAGCACAGCACAGGAGTGGAAAACCGGGGGGGGGGGGGGGGGGAGCCTCAATGTCCTCATTTATCTCCAAAGAACACCTATCCATTCAGCAAACATCTACTAGGTTGGATATAAGCATACCCGGCATTTTCTGTTTCCTTTTTTAACAACCAGTCAGTTTTAACACCTAGAAATACTACAAAACTTAAAGGGTGAAGACTGAGGTAGGCAGATGGCGGCACAAAGGACTGGAGTAGATCCCTTGTATGAGGAAACCTGGATTCTCTACCCGGCACTGTATGGTCCCCCAATATAGCACTCCCCTCCCCACCCTAAAAAGGGGAACAGACTGATAGTTGCTCAACCAACTCAAATCTCATTTCCCCCGCTTCCTTTCCCATAGCTTCTAAGGTAGCATTCTCAGAAGAAAGAAAACACTATTGTGTCATCAAGGTTTATTAGATGGGTGCAGGAGAAAGAGTACAGCAGGGAAGGCTCTTGCCCTCTACACGGCTGCCCAGGTTTGTTCCCTGGTACCCTAAGTGCTCCCCTGAGCCCACTAGGAGTGATCCCTAAAGGAGCAAGTCCTGAGCAGTGCATGGTATGGCCCAAAGAACAAAACAAAGAAAAAGTAAGCAATGTTTGTTATAGAAATGAGCAATACTGGTGGTAATTCAAACCTTGTGTCCTGAACTTTTGTCCACTTTCTCAAAAATTCTTTTAAAAAGTTTTGTTGCGACCAAAAGGATTCGAACCCATGGCCTCACACGAGCAAGACCCTGGGCCCCCATTCAATCTTAAAAAACTTTATATGTACAACTACTTTTCTTTCATCTACAAACATTTTGCGGTATAATTCTGTATGTCTCCATCCCTCTCAGAGAGCCTGGCAAGCTACCTGTAGTGCATTCGATATGCCAAAATCAGTAACAAGTCTCACAATGGAGACATTACTGGTGCCCACTCAAGCAAATCGATGAGCAACGGGATGACAGTGACAGTGAATTCTGTATGTAAGTAGCAAAAAACTTTACTGTTCTTTCATCTATCAAATAAATATTTACTGAAAGCCTACTAAGTGTCAGATACTATTCTAATTACTGGGCAGCAAACAAGAATATTGAGTAATCCAGGGTCAGACAGTACAGGGTTAAGACACACTCAGCTTTGCATCCTGCGTGTCTGCTGACCCTAATTTGAACCCTAAGCACAACATATATTCCCTGAGTCAGGAACAGGTCCTGAACACCACCTGTTAATGGCCCCCCCAAAACTGGAACATCCCCCACCCCTGCAAAAGAATCATGAATAATACAAAACCTTTGAACTTACATTTCAGTGGGGATGTGTAAAACAGACATTAGATACGCAAACAAAATGAACGTGTTTCAGAGAGAATACCAAAAAAGATAAAGGAACAGAACAACAATCAAAGTAAAAAAGTGGTTACATTTTAATGTGCTCCGGATGAACAATCCATAACCTGTCTGAGGAACATTAAACAGAAAAAAACATAATCATAGGGACTGGAGGTCACCTGAACCAGCTGGAAATATGCTTTCAAGCATGCAGGAGGTCATGGTCCGACAGAGCACCACAAGTTCTGTGACAGCATCAAGAGTGAGCTCTCGGCACCGAGCAAGCAACCCTTGAGCACCAGCAGGTATGGCCCCAGAACCAAATATAAACAAAAACACAAAATATATATGGTCCAAGAACCACATGGTCCAAGTAGCTGGTAGAACAACCCCTGAGCCTCAAGTCAGGAAAAACCCTCAATCAGCACTGGGTATGGACCCTAAGCAAACAATCAAAAAACAACTAAAACATATGCCTGGGGGTTGGAGGGAAAGCAACACTGAAGAATCATTTGAATCATGCTGACATATGCAGGTGTTGTGGAAGTCGCTGGATATGGAGGCTGTGCATTTAGAGGAAAGGTCAGAGGACAGGAAAAGCCTACAGATAAATCTGTACACAAAGTTAAGAACACTGAATGAGAACTCAGACTGCACACTGTATGGGCAAGAGCAACGAAGAATGTTACTTTCTCAAAACAAGTTTCCCTCCAACACACGATTTACCTGATTTGTCTGTAAGTCAGTTGAGCCATTACTCCTAGGTGTATAGCTGTTTCTCACGTTTCCTAGAAACCACCACGGCAGACCGGACACATCCCACTCCTCAAACCCAAGGTCCAGGCTGGATGTCTCATCGTGGGCTAAATTTTCTATCAGGTCTTCACCTAGGGCAGAACAGATAACTACTACATAATACTCAGAAATTTTCTCTTTATAATACATATATTTGTTCTCAAGATCTGTGACAAAAATTCTCTAAGTCAGAACCAGACATCAGTCTCTTGGGAGCAGAGCCCAGGTGCTTCCTGCTGTCAGATTCCATTAAAAAAATGATGAACAGGAGGGGCTGGAGCAATAGTACAGCAGGCAGGATGCCTGCCATGTACCTGCCCCACCTGGGTTCAATTCCCAACACCCCATATGGTCCCCAAGTTCTGCCAGGACTGATCCCTGAGGAACAGAGTCAGGCGTCAACCTGAAGCCTCACCAGATGTGTCCCCCAAACCAAAAACAGCATTATCATCATCATCATCCTCCTCCTCATCATCTTCACCATGAGCAGGGACCCTGATCATCACCAGATATGGCCCCTCAAAAAATAAATAAATTCATTAATTAAAAAATAATGAACTGGATGGGGCTGGAGAGATAGTTCAGTAGGTAGGGCCGCTTGCCTTGCACCTGACCTGGGTTCAGTCAATGGTAACTCATTATTGTCCCTTGAGCCCCACCAGGAATAATTCCCAAGTGCAGAGCCATGAGCAAGCCCTGAGTGCAGCCCAAATACATTAAAAAAAAAAAAAAAAAGAATGGGATAGAGAGCTCAACAGAAACAGACTGAGTGTACAAACTGCACGGAAGAGATCCATTTGCGATCCCTGGCACTGCATGGTCCCATGAATATCACCAGGAGTGGCCCCTAAGCACAGAGCCACTGAGACTTGTTGGTTAAGGTCCCAAAACCAAAACAATGAATAAGGAACTTAGAATGATCCCATAGAGATAATATAGCAGATCAGGCACTTGCCTTGCCAGGTTCAATTCCAAATTCTGCATGTGGTCCCCCAAGCCCCACTACGAATGAACCCTAAGCACAGGGTTCTGGGTGTGGCCCAAAAATAAAAAGTAAAAGTTCATTTATAAGAAAATTTAAAATATGAAGAACCAAAGAATGACTGTTCTAAAAGATTTCTAAATAGCCATTTACTGGTATTTTAAACATACTACTGCAAAAACTGAAAAAAATAAAATAAAAAACAAACCTTACAGATTCCCACCCAAACTTATTTACCTACTGCCCCCCCCCCTTTTTTTCTTCTTTCTTTTGCTTTTCGGGTCACACCCAGCAATGCACAGAGGTTATTCCTGGCTCTACACTCAGGAATTACTTCTGGCAGGCTGGGAGACCATATGGGATCTGGAAATCGAATCTGGGTCGGCCGCGTGCAAGGCAAAAGCCCTACAGGCTGTGCTATCACTGCAGCCCCGCTATGGCCCCTTTTTCAGGAAAGAAAATGACTCAGCACCCCTCCCTCGTCCCATCTACCTTCGATTAGAGAACAAATAGAAAGCCCCCTCCTAAGGACCTCCACTCTCATGGTTCAGTGTCTCCAGGCGGCCAGTAGCTCCCACTTCAGGGTGTGTGAGTGTGGGCTAGCACAGTGCCTGATAATGCTAATAATGTCAGACCCGCTGGACTACAGACGGTAACGACTTAGCAGCCAATCTTTGAGACAAAAACCAAACAGTACCATCCATAATAGTGATCATAAGGCTGTCAAAGCAGTTTCATTCTTACCATATATTCTGAATCATCTCTCCAAAAATCTTGTTTTATTAGGGGGGTTGCAGGCGTGGCGCAGGGGCAGGGAGGCTCTTCCAGTAGTGTACAGGGGACCGGGAGCACTCCAGGAATACTTGGCCAACCAAACCGATGGTTCACTGCTAAGGCTCAAGGATGTGGTCTCACACCAGGGACCAACAGGAGGGCCACCCCAGCTGTGCTTAGTACATCTGGCATCTTAATACATCTTAGTACACCTACCCATCTACCGCAGTACATCTGGCAGTATCAGGGAGACCAGATGGGGCCAGAGATCAGACGTGGGTTAGTTACACGTTCTGATGGCCACATACACCCATTTTTGTTAGGCTGCAGTTAACCATTATATAATACACTGAGCTCTAGGTTGTTGGAAAGTAATACATATACGCCCCCTCTGTGTCAATGGGAACTTTTTTGAACTGAGAGTATCTGAAATCTAGAAATACTGCAAATCCAAAGCAAATTACAGTCTCACAAATTCTGTGAAAGATCTGTTATACATTTAAGTGGCATTTTAGGCCATTTCTAACTAGAATTAGCACATGCACTTCTTTTCACCCAATCATATCCCACCGTCCTCAGTCATAGCTGAGGTACCTATGGTGGAAAAAATTCTGTAGTAAGTAAGCCCTGACCATGGGGTCGAAGAAAGTAAGCGCTTGTGTTGCACACCACTGACCCAGGTTCGATATCCGGCACCCCATATGGTCCCCCAAGCCCACCAGGAGTAACTTCTGAACACACCCAAGGTGTGACCCCAAAACAAAAACAACAAAAAAGTCCTGGCCAGAACCAAAGGTCATCCCATCGATGTATAAATTATGTTAACCCACAAAGCTATTAAAAAGCTTTGTGCCCAGGCCAAGACCAACCATCACTGTCAATTATTCATTACTGAGATGACCATAAACCACGTTCCTGAGACAGTGGCATATTAAAGTTATCCTTATCTGTTCAAACCCTGTAACTGTTCATGAAGGAAAAGAAATAGGTAATAAACCCTCCTTCTCACATATAAAAATGTTGTCCTTTCTACTTTATCTTTCTGAATATACAAAGCTATTTATTCTAAATTTTCCCATTACAAATAATATACAGTCTCCTAAATTGGTGTTTCTATACTCTAAATGGCCTTTTGAGTAGGAAATAAGATGGGAGGGAGTGATAGTACAGTGAGTAGGGCGCTTGCCTTGCTCATGGACAACCCAGGTTTGATCCCCAACATCCCATCTGGTCCTCCAAGCCCCACCAGGGGTGATACAGAGCAGGAGTAAGCCCCGAGCACCACCATGTGACCCAAAAACAAAAATAAAAAAAAATATATAACCTGCAGCTCAGGAAAAACAAAATTACATATTTAATATTACATATACCAAAATAGCTCCAATGTAATCAGGGAATCAAAAATTTAGTTTATATTCAAATATAATTTGAAAAAACTGCAATGCAATAAACTGATTCAACTGCAATCTATTAAAGCAATCTTAGCAACATACTTTCTTGATTCAAATGTGAATCAAATACCTACCTACCCATCAAGCCATAAAATACCCTAAAGTAACTTATGATTTTACACAGCCTTGTAGAACAAGTTTTAGGAGCTGTTTTATAAAATAGCATTTGGGGGAACTTATACAATACCTATTAACTCATTTGGCCCAACCTTTATCTAGTATGGAAAACAAAGAGCTGAGGACCCCCATCAAAGGACAAAGGAGCTACAGCATTCTTCCACACTTTATTCTCGACTCTGATGCACTAAGTATAGCTTACTCTGTCAGTATCTACTGAAAACAGTCCTTGTCTCTAACATACCAATGAAAAGAAAAACTCTGACCAGATGGAATGTACACAAGGCTTCCAGATTTACAAGTCAAGGCAGAGTGACGACATGGCACACCCATGAGTGTGTAGTTATCTACGTCTAGCATGTTAAAGAAGGGCTGCTAATACAGCACCACCACTTTCTTCAAAATCAACAACAGTTCCTAAGAGTAAAAACAACAACAAAAAAAGGGTATTCAGAAAAGAATAAGTATCACGTATACCTCTTACTTTGTGTAAAAGCGGTATCATTATTATTATTATTGTCATCAGTTCCCTAATGGTCTTAGAGTTTAATATGAACAGATGTCACAGAGGAATGAGGGAGGAGAGGAAAAGTAAGGCCAGGAAGGGGAAGGGAGGGAGCGGAGACAGCTAAACAGACTTAATCCAAAATTACCTTCTCCAGAACTCTTGCATTTATGCTGTGAGGTAGGCAGTGTGGGAATATTGCCTTCTTCAGGTCTTCTCCGGGAACTGGAATCTTCCTCTGCACTTTGCTGAAATGAAGACAACAGTATATATCAACACATCTAAAATGACAAAGACCAGGGGATGTAGCAGTTCCACTCTAGCTCACCAGTAGTGTGTAACACAATGGGTTACGCACAGAATTCTCAAGTTCACAACAGTCATCAAATACAGGCAACACTACTCCTCAATACACTGTAAGCAAAGCTGGAATCCCAAACCTGGGGGGTAAACACCTCTCTGCAGAGAAGGCCAAAACCTACTATTAAAAACAAGCTATTGAAATCTGTGAAACCCTTAGTAAACACCAAGATAAAGTTTTCCCATGATTAAGGAAACTTTCAGAAATGACAAACTAAACTACAACAAGCCTGTTAAGATCTAATAAAGCAGTTTCTTTAAATACTTAGGGACAAACACCATCACACAGACAGCACACACAAGCCCCAAAGAAAATGGAACCGGAAGAACTAAAGATCAGAAGTGCTACATCCCAAAGAAATAATCAGAGACTGGAACTCTGGGAAGAACAGAGAAGGTTCACTCTGTCCTGGATCTGGGAACTCCCAAGAACCTTTCTCAGTAAGTCTTACCACATTCAGGGAAAGAAAGGCCTTGGGAGTCCAAATCCACAGGTACAGAGAAGGGGCCACTCTGTACAACAAAGAGGTCACCGTGTGGTGATTTACCTTCAGGTGGTCTTGGCTTGGAATATCCATACTGTGATCCTGTGCGAGAGCGAGAGTCTGAGCAGCATCTGGATAGCAAGTAAAACAAAAGGAAAACCTTCCCTGGTAATAACCATTCTTTCCACACGCAAAGGACCTAGCTAACAGCCCTGGAGCAGGTTTGGTCCCTAGAGATGTGCTTCTCTCCATGTGGACTAGACAAAGCTCTCAGCTACAACGAAGGAAAAACCAGACTCTATTTAAGATTCAAGATAAATAACCAAAATGGGGTGGGAGGAATGAAGAATTACCAAAAATGTTCTTTCGAAGCAAATTTTTGAATTTAAAGGAGAAATGGGGTGAAGCAGGGAACAAGAATACTTTCACACCTTCCTGCAGGTATTTATTACCAAATGTGCCTAACCCTGTGCCTAAACAACAAGTGTAATTTTTAATTTCAATTTCATTTTCTAGTCTTGAAGATATATACAGGGTTAGGAAACTTGAACAGTTCTAGGATTCTACTTGCTTTGCTTGGTTGTAGGGTTTTTGTTGTTGTTGTTGTTGTTGTTGCTTCTGGGCGGGGGAGGGAGGCTGGGCCACACCCAGCGATGCTCAAGGGTTACTCCTGGCTCTGCATTCCGGAATTAGCCCTGGTGGTACTTGGGGCTGGGGCACCATGTGGGATGCTGGAGATCAAACCTGAGTCAGCTCCATGCAAGGCAAGCGCCCTCCCTGCTGTACTATCACTCTGGCCTCCCTCCCTACTTGTTTTGTAACACGATCAAATCTTCAAATAAATTTATGTTCTGAGTGTTAAAGATAATTTCAGAGCTTAAATTTCCACCACCTGAGTACAGACTAGTTTATCTGTCTGTTTTGAAGGAGCCACACCTGGAATACTTGGGGATCACTCCTAGTTCTGTGCTCAGAGATCATTCCTGGCATTGCTCAGGGGACCATGTGATGCCAAGGATCAAACCAGAGTTGGCAGCATGCAAGGCAAGCACTGTGCCCACTATACTATCTCTCCAGTCCCTAGGTTACCCCTTTTTAACCCAACGATTTTGTTTTCCCCATTATTATAAATTAAAAGAGGAAAAACCAGGTGAAGTTTTTCCTCAAAGTCAAACAGAAAACAATAACCTAAAGGAAAAATTTTTAGGCAGATAAAGGACTTAGACATTTTTTTCAACTAGAATGGAAATGAAAACTTAGCTACAGGAAGAGAACAAGCTATAGAGAATGTAATAACCTGGACCACTCATTATCGAGGGATTTTTGGGGCTGGGGCAGGGGGGAACAGGAGTGAGGTTTGGGTCACACCCATAAAGTGCTCAGAAGGTAGTCCCAGCTCATTACTTAGAAGTGCAAGCACCTTAACCCCCAAACTATCTCTCTGCTCCTTGTTGGTCTCACATAACCAAGATGCCCTCAATTAAGCTTATCAGATATTGGGTTCATCAGCTACTATTGTCTCATTTTGGGTTCTGGTGTTTTGGGCCACAACTGGCAGTGCTCTGAGCTTGCTCCTAGCTCTGTGCTCAGGAATCACTCCTTGTGGGATTCAGGGGACCATGACATACTAGGAATTCAACCAGGGTCAACCACAAACAAGATAAGTGCCTACTTGCTGTACTATCTCTCCAGTCCCCACCAGCTACCATAAAAACTGTTGGAAAGCATCATCCTCAAGATACTTGAGAAAAAAAAAATAGATTTCCACAGTTGGTCTGACAATGCACAAACATTTCAAAACTGAAATGATAAAAAATATTATTTCTAGAGAGGTTTTTTGTTGTTGTTATTGTCCTTTGGGTCACACCTAGATATACTCAGGTATTACTCCTAACTCTACACTCCGGAATCACTCCTGGTGGTGCTAAGGGGAACATATGGGATGCCCAGGATCACATTCACGTCAGCTGCATGTAAGGCCAGCACTTTACCTGCTGTACCACTGCTCTGGCATCACTATGGAGATATTTTTGTAAGTGGAAGTACTGCGAAGTTCAAGTCTTTTTTGGTCACAGTAGTCTTCAAAGAGCAGTTAACATACAATCAAATAAAACACTGATCACATAAAGCAATCTGATATTGCCATGTATAGTTTTGGGGTTATTGTGTTTGAAATTTTTGTCCTTGGAACACACTCAGCAGTTCACAGGAGTGACCCTTGGAAGTGCTTGATACTGCGCCAGAGCCAGCTGTACCAGTGCAAGAGCCTTACTGCCTCTCCCACCCTGCCTCCCATAGCTTTCAAGCCTCATTATGCTACTTATGAAGAATAATTTAAAAATTACCTGGGGGAATCAGAATCACAAATTCATCTTTAAATAAGTTTGTCACACTTTGTAAGTGTATATGTAGAAATTTAGAAAAATGCTTCATCAAGAATCACCCTAATGGGGCGGGGGAAGATAGTCCACAGGGTGAGAGCACACGCCTGGCAGGCACAACGCCCCATGTATGACCTCCAGCATCCCAGGGACCCTCAGCACCATTGGGTACAGCCCCACAAGTCCGAGAGCACCATCAGAGTAGTCCTGGGGGACCCCGGTACACATCCTAAGAACAAGCACTGTCAGGTCCCTGAATGAAGGACAGCTGTCACCAGGAGGAGGCTAGGGACCCCTGAGCACTGCACCTGGGAAGCCAAAAAAAAAACAAAACAGAAAGCCCACCTTCACTCTAAATAGTGGCATTTTCTTGAACCATCAAAATTTATTCCTAACTCATTTAACTCATTTGCAAAGCTGTAATATAGGGGTAAAAAAAGCACTTTCTCACCAGTTCTTTAAAACAAAACACACACAACCAATTTACAGAGATGCAACTTACAAGCACAGTCCAAGTGACAGCAGACAATCAAAATTACTTGGAGGCAATTTCCTGGCTTTGCTCAGTGTACCATCTACAGCTATGTAAGATGTTACGATCTGATTTAAGGGTACATGTTATTCTAGAATTCTTTAATGAGTTTTTAAGTCACATTATTTCAAAGGGATAATAATTTCAAAGTAAAAACACAAAGTGTTTTGGGGGAAATGTGTTGAGAAAGTTAACGGGACAAGCAAGGGTGATACGGACAAGAACTCGAGACCCAGTAAGAGCCAGGGCCGACAAGCAAAAATTCCCTGCTGGGCCATCTTACTGGCATCAAACCTTGGACAAATCACTTATCTATTGAAAAAGAAACACAATCTCTACATCACCAAACCTTCCTCACAGCGTTGTTAAGAGGACCATTAGAAATGTTCATCAGAGAAGTGTTCTAATGTATGGCTCGCTGAATTCTATAGTGTAAGAAAATGAGTGAAAAAAGGTAAAAATTATACCCATTCTAGATATTCAAATAAGAGCTCAATTAGAAAACAAATACTATCCCAGGAAAACTAAACTATTTCTTAAGTGACTGAACTTCAATAAATCACTTTATTATTTGCAAAAACCTTCCTCCTGTAGAGAAATGTCAAGCTAAGTAAGCAAACACACTGGAGAAACCAGTAGTTTCAAAATTCATGTTCTGAATAAACTCCAGTTCATGTCTCACTGAAAAAGAGCCCATCAAAAAGGTCACAAGCTCGGGCTCTCTTCAAAGGATGTTACCTAAACTTATTTAGAAACTTAAAAAGGTGGGCATTTGGGAGTAGCAATGGAGGAATTTGGGATTATTTGGAAACAAGCGACATCTCAGTTTTGTCCAGGTTATTCTCTTATCTCCAAATATACCACACTTCTGACACAAAGCAGCCCGTTTCCAGCACATTAAATGCAAAGGGCAGCTGAGCAAAGGATTAAAGAAACTGACATTTAGATGCCAGAAAGTGCCAGCCTTTAAGTGGGAGGCTCTTGATCAGCCCTTCCCAAAGCTGCACTACAGCTGTGGGGGGCGGCAGCAGGCTAAGGTGCAGCTGTGCTGTGCTTCCGGTCTGCTCCCTTAGAGAAAGTGGGTTTCCAGGGAGCCACTGAGAAATTTTTTTCTGAAAGAGGGCAATAGGCCAAGGAAATTTTGAAAACTCTGTTCTTAGGGGCCTTCAACAGGCACTTCAGCCTTTTAAGCCATCTCCCCAGTGCTGCAACAGATGTACAAAACACCTATGAAAATTTGACAAGAAACTGAAACTTGAATCTACTCAAACACTACTAGCTGACTGGAAAGATAAGTCACATGAAGAACAGTCTTGAGAGAGTCACCAGAAACCTCCTGAGGACATAACCCACAATACTAGAATGTGGAAAATTCTACAAGTGACCCACTTCTTCAACTGACATAAAAACAAAAAGATTAAATTTTGTACACTAAAGAAACTTAAAAACAGTATCAGTCAAGTGCAGTGTGAAATGCATTTAGATTCTGACTTGAAAAAGCCAAGTGTAGAAGGGACTTCTGACATGACTGAGGGAAACACAAACAATGACTACTGGATAATATTATGGATAATATTACTTTTTTGTCAACTCTGTTATAATACTGAGACTGCCGTGATGATTGAAGAAAGAAATCCGTATGTGTTAGAAATTTTAGAAATTCTTACGTTAAAGCAAATACGGCAAAACTAGTGATCAGTTAGAGGGGGCATTAATCTATTTTTTGTACACACGAAAATTTCACAACAGAAGGTTAAACAGCACAATACTGACACCCTGTGTGAGCCGTCCCTCCCAGTCATGCCGAGACAGCACTCTATTCGCATTCTGATCTTCCTCGCTCTCCCAACATTTGCCCCCTGAATTCAAAGCTGTGATACATACTGAAAAAATATGATGTGACATACCTGTAGTAGCAGTGGCTAAAGTGACAAGATTCTTTCTTAGCATATCATAGAGAGGGCTGTCAAAGAAATTTTTTTAAAAATTAACATGTTTTTCCATTAAAATGCTAAGTGTCTCCCTGATTGCTATCTCTTAACTTTCCTTGTTACATATTCAGACACAGAACTCTGGGATTAGTATTCTGCTGTGGATGCTACAGCAGGGGTGCTCAGGTCACTCCCAGCACTGCCTGGGATCAAACGGGGCATTCCAAACGCAAAGCATGTGCTCCAACCATTTGAGCCACCCTTTTTGGCTCCTCAGAGGCAGAACTTTTTTGCCCAGTATACATTCGGGTTTTTTTTAGCCCAAACTGGCGGCACTCAGGGCTTACTCCTGGCTCCATACTCAGATATCACTGCTGGCAGAGCTCAAGGGACCATATGTGGAACCAGGGATTAAATCTAGGTCAGACATTTCTAAGGCAAGTGCCCTGCCCTCCACACTATCTCTCTGTCCACCTCCCTCCCCCTCCACCTCACCCCCTGCTGCCCCAAGGTAGACTACTGAAGGTACAGTGGTCGGGAATGCAGTCCAGTAATACAGCACAAGACATTTAAGTGTTGTGGATTTGGGGGGTTGTTTTTGGTAACTGAACATGAGGGGGATGAAGACAATACAGTCAGCTGGATGCTTGCCTTGCACACATCAACCCAGGTTTGATCCCATAAGGTCCCCCAAGTCTTACCAGGAGTGATCCTTGAGCAGAGCCAGAAATAAGCTCCAAGCACCACCCGGTGTGACACGGAAACAAAAATAAATGAATTTGAACTTGGTGGGTTCAATCCCCGAGATCAATTTTTAAAAAATATTTAAATATCAAGATGCTAAACCCTAAGCCCGATGTTTGTTATCCTTAAAATTTTAAATGAGTTAATGGTAGTATTCAGTGAGCACCATCAGGGATGATTCCTGAGCACAGAGCCAGGAATGGCCCCAGCACCATCACTGGGTCTGACCCAAAACAAAGAAAGAAAGAATGGGTTGGAGAGAACTGATCTATGGAGGCTAAATGATCCCCAATACCACAAGGTCCCTGAACACTGCTCAGGTCCCAGGCAATGAACTAAGAGTAGACTCTGAGCACAACCAGGTGTGGCCCAAGCAAAAAGAATTTCTATTTTACTTACAGAGGTGCGGGGTGGGGAGTGGATCGTGCCTGGCTTGATGTGCCAGACTTAGTCCTGGCTCCTGCTTAAGGGTCACTCCCAGCTGCGAGACTGGGGATTCAATGGGGTTGACTGCATGCATGGCAGAGCCTTACCTCCTACACTGTCTCTCCTGAATTCACATTTTATTTCACTAGCTAATAGTACCCCAATTGGGCAAATTTCCCTCCAAAATAATCCTTTCAAGGAATTAGGTTTTCTATTATAGCTTGATAGTATGGGTGAGAGTCTCACCAAAGTAAGATAAGTGAGCTCAGAAGAACAATCACGAGAAAGCACAGAGTGAAAGGACACTGGCTTCTCAATCACTTGTCGACTTCTGACTGTGTAAGTCAATAAACATACACCCTCATGGCTGGGTAAACAGAACAGGTCAGAGGAGCTCTACTATCTTAGAAAGCACATGGTCATCCTCAAACTGCCTGGACAACTTCCCATTTCTCTCATCAGCTCACTTACCCTCGCTCTACAACCATGGCCGCACACATCTGACCAGAGACAGCAAGCTACCTCGGCCCAGGCCACTGGACACTACGTTCCACTGGCCTGAAGCACGCCTTCCACTAGTCCTCGGCTTTCTGTCCCCCTTAATTGCCTTTCAGCCAGCCATGCGAGGACCCTTTCCTTGCCCACCACCATGCCCTAAATCCCATTCCCCAGACAGTTCCGTGTCCCTCTCCTAACACGATGTTACAATCATATTATGCATCGGTGTAAATGACAGAAGGTGGGGAAGAAAATCTACTGTTCCACTCCCCTAGGCTCAATCAAGCTAGCGGTGTGTTGCTCACTACTATAGCCCCAGCAGTGCCTCAGGACACTTGCCATACAAAGGCCCTTAAATGACAGCTGCCTGAAGGAATAAACCACCACTAATAACCTGTAGAGATATCAAGTGGTTAGGCATGAAGTACCCCCAAAATAAACCTCTGTTTACCTTGGATCTTTCACAGAGAAGCTCTGACGTCCCAGTAGTTCTCCCAAAAGATCTCCACCACAGTACACCATATGCTGCTCCTGCTTGTCGTAAAGCTGCTTCACCATTATATACTGGCCTAGGTAATGCATGACCTGCACGGGAATAAAACAGCATGGAGAAATATAGCCAGTGGCAACAAAAACACACAAATTATGGGAGGTAAGTAAAGCCAGCTGCAAGACAAAGGAACAGTGGATTTATGGTCATAACGGCAGGGCTACTGAAGCATTCTACAACAGGAGAGTACAGCCTCCAACAGGCTCCTTCATGTACGAACACTTTGGACATGAACAGCCCACAACTTCTCAGAACAGAAATGTACTGTTCTGACAGTGAGAAAAAGTGGTAAACATACTTAGCATCCCCTTTTCTTATCAGTCCAAAAAAAAAGGTTCTACATACCACTACTATAGCACTGTAGCACTGTCATCCCGTTGTTCATCAATTTGCCCAAGCGGGCACCAGTAACATCTCCATTGTGAGACTTGTTACTGGTTTTGGCATATCGAATACACCACGGGTAGCTTGCCAGGCTCTGCCACGAGGGCGGGATACTCTCGGTAGCTTGCCGGGCTCTCCAAGAGGGATGGAGGAATCCACTACTAGAGTAACAAAACCTGAATGTATTAGCCATAAAATTAACCTTCCAAGTTCAGGGACACAGAACTATGAATTTTCAGTCGATTCCTTTGGCAAATAGTGTCCAGTAAAGTATTAGCACTATAACTGTATAAATGTAGAATCTAAGTATTAGATTAAAACATCTTTTTCCCATAAAAGGTTCAAAACAGGGACATGAGAGACGCCTCAAAGGAATGGAAACATGTTCAGTCCTTGGCATCGCACAGTCCCCCAGCACCACTGGGAGTGAGCTCCAAGCTCGGAGTAGCCTCTGAGCACTACCAGGTATGGCCCAAAGAAACAAACAGAAAGTCACAAAATGGAAGGGAACACAGACATGCTGAACCATGACCGGTAAGAGATTTAAGGGCCAGCAGAAAGAGATTTTGGGGTCAGCTGACCCTTGGTCTATCCCCAACTTTGCATACAGTCCCCTGGGCACTGCCTGGAGTGACTGATCCCTGAGCATAAAGCCAGGAGTATACCACTACCGGGCTTTGTAAAGCAACCTCTGACCTACTGGAAAGAGTGATTCTGGACCTGGGATACGGTGGGCTCAAGGGACGATATGGACACCAGGGACAGAACCCAGGGCAGCTACATGCAAGGCGAATACACACCATACTACTATTCCAGTCCTAGTCTTCGCGTACACTTTAAGACCACTTGCTGAACTATGCAGGATGTCCCTCTCAGAAGCGATGCATGCCATTTGGTCATTACAATGGCAGTGCTGGGAGGTGTGCCCAGGCCAAACAAGGAGGCTAGAAAGAGCATCAGTAGCTGTATAAGAGTGAAGTTTTATGTGGACCAGAGAAGGGACCGGTATGACAGTAATAGTTGGAAATGATCACTGTGGACAGAAACTGAGCATTGGAAGTAGGTAAAGGGATATATCTCATAACCTTTCAGTATCTGTACAAACCATAAGGCCCAAAAGGAAAGGCAGGGGGAGGGGGAAGGGGGCGAAGAGCAGGAGGGAAACTGGGAGACACTGGTGGTGGGAAATGTGAAAAAAGAGAGAGAGAGTGAATAAGGGTTTAAATGCAGTTTCTCTTGTCATGAAGCATATTCAAGTGAACAAAGCACCCGAGATGCACTGTAGGACTCACCAGGCTCATGGCTGGATTCACCCCTGCACCACACAGACATCATCCTTACTGGGCCCCTCCACCATCTTTCCAATGAGGTTAACCTCCCGGCTGACACCCTAAGGCTTTTTTGGATCCAGAACTTGATTCCTCACTCTTCCAGCTAGATCCAGCAACCTCCACACCTGTCCCTCCCACACCTGACGGCTCTACTCATCACAAGTCACACTTGTACTTCCCATGACTAGGTGAAGAAGGAAAGAGCAACACCCAGCCTGACCCCTCAGAAACCTCCAATGGAAGCAAACTACCAAGATCCACCCAAGCATAGCAGAGGCTCAGCGAACCCAATGGGGAAGACACACAGAAGCCCCCCAAGTTCACCAAGCGAAAACTTAACACAGAAGGCTCTAAACCAATACCAACCAGTTACATCAACTCCAGAGACATTAGTTACACCATGTTGAGGGTGTTTAATGAGCTCAAAGAAACACAGCTACTCCGTAAAGCAAGAGGAAGAATGAGAAAACTACAATCTAACATGACAAAAACGAAAATGATGGTTGGTGATTTATGAAACACTCAATAGAGACATCTCCAAAGAATGTGATACTGCTCCATCTTCACAGGTAGACTGGTCCAGTCTAAGAACTCAGGGACCTTCTCCAAAAGGGATACAGATTGCCGTTTCTGCCTGAGGGCCAACAGCACAGTCACACCCTACACCCTCCAACATGAAAACTGTCCAGCTCTACAACTGAACCGCATCAAACTGCCAAGCCACCAAACTGTTCCAGATCTATACTGGACCACATGGCCCCATATGCAGCAGTACAACATCCTCAAATTTCATCCTGCTGTCAGCCCAGGAGGATCACAGAAAATCTGATGGGAAAGTCTCGAGACCGCTAAGCTCAATGAGCCTAAAAAGAACAGAAAAGGCTCAACTAGCACTACCCAGCACAGGAGATCCTCAGTGAGTTTAGTAATGTCATTGTGAAATGTAACCACAAACTGACTCTGGCTGATCTAACTTTTGTTAGTGCAATTTGCCTTTGTGTTGTAACGAACAATATGAAGCAAACTTATTTGTGCCTGCAAGGGGGCAAACTGAGGTGGTGGGTGGGAAACTGAGGACACTGGGAGAAGGACAGGCACACTAGTGTCCGTGGGATTGGTGCTGGAACATTTAATACCTGAAAAGGCAGTATTATGAACAATTTGGTAAATCATAGTGTAATAAATCATGGTGTTATCATTAGAAAAAAATTTTTTAAACCCAACAGAAGGTGTGAGCAGCAGAATAGCACCAACTAAGGAAAAGATCAAGGAGCTGCAAAATGAGATACAGGAAACTCTAAAAAACAACAAAAGACAGAAAACAGGGGCTGGAGCAATAGCACAGCGGGTAGGACATTTGCCTTGCACACGGCCAACCTGGGTTCGATTCCCAGCATCCCATATAGTCCTCTGAGCACCGCCAGGAATAATTCCTGAATGCAGAACCAGGAGTAATTCCTGAATGCAGAGCCAGGAGTAACTCCTGTGCATCGACAGGTGTGACCCAAAAAGACAAAAACAGACAGAAAACAGTTCGAACGGAAATGAACAGCAGAACATCAGAAACTATGAAGTCAAAAGGAACAAGCTAAGAATCATCTTTTACTAAAAAAGAGCAGAGTGTCTAAACATGATAAGGAGGTAGCACGAAGAAAAAGATATCAGAGAAACTCAAGACGCAAAAAGTTATGGCCCCGGAATAAAAATAAATTGAAATGTAAGTTTTTAAAAAACAAGAAATAATACATAAGACCTTCTGAAAACAACTCTGAATCTATATATAATTCTCATGTCCTACTGCTTCACATACATACGAGAACCAATGCTAAAAAGAAATAAAGGGGCTGGAGCAACAGGAGAGAGGTTAGGGCGCTTGCCTTGCATGTGGCCAACCCAAGTCTGACCCCTCACATCCCTTATGGTCCCCTGAGCACCACCAGGAGTGATACCTGAGTGCAGAATAAACACACACACAAACACAAAGAAATTACAGGAAATTCCCCTACATAAACCATGTGGAGAAGGTATTCCTAAGAGAGAGTTCAAAATAACTGTCTAATTTTTTCCATGATAAAATATTCTCCGATAGTTATTTTTTTCAAACCCAGGCAAATTCTACCATGATATGAAAGGAAGCATAATTTATTACTACTTTACTGATATAAAAATACATACTTTGTGTCAGAAGGAGAAAGACAAATACCAGATGATCTCACTCTCGTGTAGGATAGAAAGAAACAAAGCAGGAGCTAGAGCGATAGTACAGTGGGTAGGGTGTCGCCGTGCAAATGACTGACCCAGGTTCGACCCCCAGTATCCCATGTGGTTCCCTGAACACTGCAAGGAGTAATTCCTGAGTGCAGAGCCAGAAGTAACCCCTGAGCATCACTGGGTATGGCCCAAAAACCAAGATATATATATGTATAGATATATACATGTATATATGTTTATATATATATAAAGGAAACAAAGCAAGGAAACTGACAATGGCCAATGAAAACCAAATACTGAAAACCTGAGATACTGCCAAGAAAACCTCAGCAGCAGGGAGAGGCTGAGGCCCCAGGCACAGTGGATGAGGGGTGCTGTCTTTCCAGAGTTGGGTGTGCTGCGGCGGCATTTACATAAGCTTAAATAAATCATGATGCCTACATAAAAACTTTGATTAAATAATGTCTCTGATTTTCTAACACTGGGCCAGGGTGCTTGCCTTGCCATGTGCGGGCCCCTGGCTTTGATCCCTGGCATTGCCAAGAAAAATCTAAATGATTGAAACTGAAAAGTAAGTCCATACTTTTTAGTAGTTTGTAAAGTCTTAGCCATCAGAGTTTTATAAACAGTAGCCTAACATGATGCAATTAGTTTTAAGTGATAAAGGAAATACACAGATTTTTGTTTTCATTTCTGTTTTTTGTACCACCCCCAGCTGTGCTCAGAGCTTACTTCTGGCTCTGTGCTCAGGGATCAGAGCTGGCTTGTTCAGAGGACCATATGCAGTGCCAGGAACCAAACTCAGGACTGGCTGCATATAAGGTAAGCAACTTACCTGCTATGCATCTCTCCAGCCCTAACATGCAAATTCTACAGAATCTGCAATGCCTCAAGATTTGTTTCAAGAGGTATAAAGGCTTAGGAGACAGCACTTCTGAGGGCTCTTAGGCTTTTAAGAAAAGTCATTAAAACAAACACCTGTCTGTAAAGGGTTAAATCTTTACCCTACAAAATACATGCAGTTTGAACAGATTAATATTTCAATAGTTTAGTCTTTTCCACTTAAAGAATTCAATTTTAGTTGTTTAAAAAAAAAAGAGTCAGAAGCTAAATAAGTTATTTAAATGCATAAATGTTTAAAATAACTCAGCACCCAAAAGAGAATCTGACACATTTATAATGAAAAACTACTGCATTTAATTTCTGCCTGGCAGCATACACTGTAAATCACAGGCTGTCATTTTTCAAATCTTGTACATGCTTTACATCTTAACTCTGAGATCAATAAATTCACGTTAATCCTATGTTTAACTGACAACAGATTTCAAAAATAAATCTAAGAGAAGAAATATGAAGTTCTTTTTTTTTTTTTTTTTAGGGGAGGGAGGACCTCCCAAATGGGACTGGGGCAGAGGGTGGGGCTGGGGCCACCATGCTGGCAGAGCAAGGCGAGGGCCAGAGGATGCAGTTCTGTTCAGGCCCTGCGGTGCCAGAGCCACTCCAGTGCCATATCCAGCTGCTCTCAGGGTCCTCCAGGGCTGAACCTCTCAGTACCCAGGGGAGCATGGAGCACTCAGGATCAGTGTCGGCAACATGCAAGGAATTAACTTAACATGCAAGTTAAGCCAGAACAGTCTCTCTGGCCTCTCCAGGGTCTGTGAACAGAGCAGAGCTTGCCTCGCTAGTACCTCAGGAATAGAACTTCCTTTCTTAGGCCTGGTTTCAGAAGTTCGTGTTCCTAAGAACTGGAAATTTTCAGGCTGGACAAAGTACAGGAAGCAAGACTCCCGGCACTGCAAGCTCACCCGGTCCCTGGTGAGCACTATCAGGGGTTGTGCACAGTGTGGTCCCTTCACCCCAAAACAATAGGTGAAGTCCCCTCTCACCAGTCCCCCCCTTTCAACTAGTAAAACAACTTGACAATTTTCCTTGATGGCTCACCTCTTTCACAGTGAACATTTCACCCTGTGCACCTGCTGCCTGCAAAATCTTCAAAAGTGGGAGTTTGGGTCGTACCTGAAATAAACAAAAACCGAATTTTATTTCAATTAGATTGAATTCTAAAACCCTAAAGGACAAGAAAATCTCCTTAAACATCATCTAATGTATATGCAACATTCTGACGCATAAAATAACCAATAGCACTACTATATGTTACCTTCCTTTAAAAAACTATTTTTCAAACATTAGCACATTTACTTACTAGAACTGCCATAAAGAAAAAAAGATGAAAAATCGGTTTGGGCCATACAATTCTTTTTGGTTTTTGAGCCACACTGCTCAGGGCTCTTTTCTGATCACTCCTGGTGGGGCTCAGAGGACCACATGTGGTGCCAGGGATCAAACCATGGCGAGCTGCAAGCAAAGTAAACACCATACCCCTATCTCTCTCTGGCCCTTTCACATCTCTTATGGTCAAATTTGTCTCCTCTCACAGACTCCTCAGTTTCATCCTAATAAAGTCTCCCTTATTGTAAGGTTTTTATAAATTTTTCAAAAACTTTCATATACTATTTCCTGTCATTTTACTCTCTAAGTTAAGAGATCTTCATTTGCTTCCTTCCAAACAAGACAAGCGAGTCAAAACCATTTATTATGTACTCCACCTTTTCCCCCATCAAACCCAATTTCCACCTTTTTTATACAATAAAATACATAACCTTGTGACCCAGGAATCACACCCATAAGCCACACCCTGTGGGCAATCTCCTCATCCGCCACCCTCCAGATCTCAATGGCTGCTCCTTCCAGAAGGGAGTATAAAATGAGGCCCCCATAGCCATGCTAAGCGGCTGCACAACACATTACAAGACACTTCTTACCATTTTCCATAATTACCACACCATATTTGATGGAGTTCAGACAGATGACAACAAATCATAGAGCCCAGCAAGCTACTGAGTATCCCACCCGTATGGCAGAGCCTGGCAAGCTCCCCGTGGCATATCCGATATGCCAAAAACAGTAACAACAGGTCTCATTCCCCTGACCCTGAAAGAGCCTCTAATCGTTGGGGAATTGAGTAAGGAGAGGCTGCTAAAATCTCAGGGCTGGGAGGAATAGAGACGGTTCTGGTGCCCACTGGAGTAAATCAAAGAACAAGGAGATGACAGTGATACAGTGAAGATACATAATACAACATATTATGTAATGCTTATATTTAAAAAAAAACTACAAAACTATGTATTTTTAGGTTTGGATGTTGCTCTTCTTTCCTGTTTCTCAGGGCCACACCAGTGGTACTCAGGAACTATGCCTGGCCTGGAGATCAGGGGCTTATTGAAGAAAAGTCTATCAAGAACACTGATAGGCTGATGGGGCCCATGCTTCACAAGCAGTAAATCCAGGATCAATTCCTGGCGTTTCATGATCTCTGAGCTCCCCTGCCAGGAAACACAGAACCAAGATTAGCCAAACCATGAAAAAAAAAAAAACACATGTTCAATCTGGGGATGGAACTCAAATGCAGAATAACTGCCTGTTCTGGGTTCAATCCCAGCACCATTACCAATAATAATAAAAAAAAAAAAAAAAAAAAAACACAGCAACAACAAAATCTGCCAGTTATAATTTTAAATTTCTAAAATAACAAACTAAAGTGGAGAAATGAAGTATGATGAAAACATAAACATAAATAACTTGGCCCAAATTCTCCACCCATATGTACTTACATACCCTGAAACACGCTCGTTTTGAAAATGTACAATTCTGAGCAAGTGGTAGTCATTAATTGCATAAAGCCAACTGCTATAGTCACTACTTACTGTTTTCCTATATATAATATTTTTAATTTTATTTTTTATTTGGGGGCCACACCAAGCAGTGTTCCAGGCTTACTCTATGCTCAGACGACTCTTGGCAGTACTCAAGGGAACACATGCGGTGCATGGCTTCAAACCCAGTCAGCTACATGCACTGCAAGCCACCTTGACCCTGCACTATCTCTTTAGCCTTATATTGGAAAAAAAAAATGTTATATCTGCTCTACATAAAATCCTCTAGCCAGCAAATTCAATTATATTTCCCAATTTGATTTTCTAAAAACAAAGAAATATCGAAATGCTTAGAATTACTCACCTTACTGATCTGTTCTGGTGAGATCCCGCAAGCACTACTAGATGTTGAACACTGGGCAGAACTAGGAAGTGAAGTCATTTTGGCAGTGAAGAATTTTCAATCTGCTGCTGAATCTAGAAGTGTCAAAAACAAATATAAGTCTCTTTCAAAACAGAAAATGAGGGACTGGAGGATAGCACAGCAGGTGGGGCGTTTGCCTTGCACTCGGCAGACCTGGGTTCGATTCCCAGCATCCCATATGGTCCCCTGAGCACGGCCAGGGGTAATTCCTGAGTGCAGAGTCAGGAGTAACCCCTGTGCATTGCCAGGTGTGACCCAGAAAGAAAAAAAGAAAAAAACAGAAAACGATCTCTTCATTTACCAAAAAAAGCAGCCTGCAGAAGTAAAAATAACATACTGTTCACAGCATCCCACATAAACGTAATATAAACTCAGGTTCTGACAACTTTCTAGTTTAGATTCTGCAAAAAAACCCACAGCACTTAATTAAGAGGTACAACTATTTATGATTCCTTCAAGTGAAACCTAAAAGATAAATAGGTTCAGGCAAGTTCCAAGCTCCACCATGAAGATAATAATGAATGAATAAATTGTTTTCATTGAAGGTCAAATTTATAATGATTCTCTCGCACAGGATATCAAACAGCCCACTCTCTGTTCTCCCCAGGATCGAATATTTACCCCCTTGAAGACAGTATAGGGCTGGGGAAATTCCCAAGACTTAAGATTCCAAGAGCTTATCAAAAAACCTCTGCAACATGCTGGGGCATGTCTTGCTTGGTTAGAAACAAGAAAAGGAGTCCAAACAGTATTAGAACAGCTTCTGACCCCACGAAAGATAGAGAAAACAAATGCGTTTTACAAACCTTGACTTAAAGCAAGTTTGTACAGAGCAGAGTTCCTTAAACTGTCCTCCCTGTCAACACCTTTTGCCCAAGTTTATATGACCCCCTATGCATATAGGTTGGTATAAAAAAAAAGTATACAAATCATATATTTGCTGATAAGTCAAATGGATATGTATTTTAAAACATTGATATTTTCTGCAACCCCCACAATTCAGTTAAGTAACTCACAGTTGAAGGAGCTTGGACAGTGGCCAGAATGATCTGACAGAGGCTTTGCCTTGCACAGGGCAGACCCAGATACAACCCTCAGCACCAAATATGGTCCTTGGAGAGGATTACACAGAAGTGAAGCCAGGATTAAGCCCTGAGCAATAGGTGTGTCCCCACCCTATCCCCAAAAAAGAAACTAGAACGAGAAGCTAAGTTGTACATCACCATGGTAATACACAGCACAAATTGGAATTTTAACTATCTTTTCTCCTTAATTTAACTTTTAAAAAATCAAAGCAAAAAATTTTAAAAAGCAGAGCTGGAACCATAATACAGCATGGGAAGGGACCTTGCCTTGTACCCGGCTGTCCTGGCAATCCATGTGGTCCCAAAAGCCCTGCAAAGGGTGATTCCTACGCTCCACTGGTATAACACAGGGGGGGAAAAAGGAACAATCACTAGAATAAATAAACAGCTTCTTCCTGTCCC
This sequence comes from Sorex araneus, assembly GCF_027595985.1. Lineage (NCBI taxonomy): Eukaryota > Metazoa > Chordata > Mammalia > Eulipotyphla > Soricidae > Sorex > Sorex araneus. Next base: position 37,627,179 of record NC_073308.1, on the reverse strand, counting down.
CTATCAGTTTCCATTACTACAAAGGGGGAAGCCAAACTGGATATAACTATCATTTAAAATTTTAAAGAAGGTTTTATTGGTATTTCTAATATTATTTTAAAAAAGAAAATCCTTATCCCCCAAATCTGCTAAATCCTGTAATATCCCCTTCCTGATATGATACCCTACCAGATGAATGGTGACTTCATCTCTTCAGTTGCTTGGGTCCATGACCCTGGGCTATCCTTGGTTCTTTATTCTCTCACATCCCACACTCAAGCCACAATTCTGAAAATACTGCTTCAAATATAGTCAAAATGTAGCCTTTCTCATCCTTTCCCTTTTTCACCACCATACCATCCCTCTCTTAACTGCACTGCCTCCTACCACTTGTGCTGCTTCCAAGCTTAGACTACTTACCTCAATCTGTTCAAAAGTCAGGTCCCCTCCACCTTCCATGACCACCCCAGGAAGAGTGGGGGGTGGGGGTGGTGGCAGTGGGGGGAGAGGGGGACATCCAACTTTGTTTTTCTTCGTTGCCGGTGTTACCAACAGGTACAGTATACATGTTAATTATCACATAAAACATAAACTCTCATCGGGCAGGACTTTCTGCTTGTTCATGAACATATTTCCCAATGCTACACTGACATAGTAGTAGAGCAACATGATGGAGAAAATCATCAATAAAAGTGCGTGGTTTCAAAAATGATCTCCACACCAATCAAAACATTGAGGTATCATCTCACACCACAGAGACTGGCGCCCATCCAAAAGAACAAGAGCAACCAGTGCTTGCGAGGATGTGGGGAGAAAGGGACTCTCATTTATTGTTGGTGGGAATGTCAACTGGTCCAGCCTTTTTGGAAAACAATAAGGATATTTCTCAAAAAATTAGAAATTGAGCTCCCATTTGGCCCAGTAATACCACTTCTGGGAATATACTCTGGAGGCCCCAAAACACACAGCAGAAACACCATCTACACTCCTATGTTCCCTGCAGCATTATTCACCATAGCCAGAATCTGGAAATAACCTGAGTGCCCAAGAACAGATGACTGGAAAAGGAACTATGGCACATCTACACAATGGAATACTATGCAGCTGTTTTTAAAAATCAAGTCATGAAATTTGCCTATAAATAGATGGACAGGGAGAGTATCACGCTGAATAAAATGAGTCAGAAAGAGAGGGGCAGATATAGAATGACTGCATCCATTTGTGGTATGTACGTGTGTATGTATATATAGATTATAGATACATATATATACACATACATATATATCAGAAGACTATATCCAAGGCCAGGGAAAACAGGGGCTAGGAGGACTGGTAAATGGTTGCAATCAACCACAAATGGGGGGGGAGGGGCCTTGAGGGTAGATATGACAGAGAAGGGACCAGTATGACAATAATAGCTGGGAATGATCATGAGTGTTAAAAGTAAGTAAAGGGATATTCTTGATAACCTTTCAGTATCTGTATTGCAAACCACAATGCCTCAAGGGGTGGGGGGCAGAGGAGGGAAATAGAGGAAGAGGGAGGGGGGAAGGAGAGAGGAAAAAAGAGAGAGGGAGGGGGGAGAGGGACAGGGATAGGGAAAGGGGGGAAGAGGGAGAGAGAGAGAGAGAGAGAGAGAGAGAGAGAGAGAGAGAGAGAGAGAGAGGGTAACCTGGGGGGCAGGTGATCCGAGGGAAACTGGGATCACTGGTGCTAAGAAATGTACTGTACTCTGGTGGGAGGAATGGGTGTATCAGTGTATGACTGAAACCTAATTATGAACATCTTTGTAAGGGTCTATCTCACAGTGATTCAATTAAAAAATGTATTTTAACTTTCCAGGGCCAGAGAGATAGTACAGTGGGTAAGACACTTGCCTTGCACACAGCTAACCAGGGATTCAATCCTTGGCATCCCAAATGGTCCCCGGAGCACCACCGAGAGAGATTCTTGAGCGCAGAGGAGTAACTAACCCCTGAGCACCCTGAGCACCACCAGATATAGCCCAAAAACAATTTTAAAAAAAGCATCTCAGTGCTGGAAAAACAGTACAGGTTAGGACACTTGACCTGTGCGCAGCCAAGCAGGCAAAAGCAGACATGTTATTTGCTCAAGATCAGGTAGCTATGTTGATGGGGCTGAAGACTGCTGGATGTGGCCCAAATACCACTCCCACCATAAAAGACAGACCTCTAGCATGCAAAGCATGCACTCCAGTTGGCTGGCTATCTCTCCGCCCAATGCCATGAAGGAAATTACATTTAAATTATGAACCACGGGGTGGGAGAGATAGTACGGGGGAATAAGGCACTAAGCACAGAACCCAGAACTAGAAGTAAGCCCTGAGCATTACTGAGTGTGGCACAAAAAATAAATACATAAAATATAGTTCAGGGCTAGACAGAAATTTCAAAGAGCTCATTCTTTGCATGTAGGAGGGGCAGATACAATCCCCAGCAGTCTGGTACCCCAAGCACCTCTGGGAATGACCTCTGAGCAATGACAGGTGCACCCCCTCCAAATAATAAAAATGAAATATAGATTACCAGGGGCCAGGGCAATAGTACAGTGGGCAGGGCACTTGCTTTGCACATGGCCAACCTGGGTTCAATTCCCGGCATCCTATATGGTCCCCTAAGGACCTACAGGAGTGCATACTGAGATCAAAGTAGAGAGAAACCCGAGTACTGCTGGGTGTAGCTAAAAAAACATAAATATAGATTACAAGTCTAGATAAAGATTGCTCTAGATGTAGCATGAGTGGGGCCCTGCATTTTATCCCCAGTATTTTCCCTTAATATCACTAGATATGGAGAAAGAAAACCCCCAAGAGGGCCCCCTGAATAAAGTATGGATAAAGTTGTCTTTCAATTGCTTGATAAAATTTTGATAACTTAATATCTAATTTTCTCTTTAGAGGCCTAGCATATTTGTATTAGATGAATTTCTAAAGTTAACATGCTTTTTGTCTGGTTCAAGGGCCACAGTCGGTAGTGCTCAGGGATCACTTCTAGTGGTGCTCAGGGGACCATACACAGTGCTGAGGGTCAAACTGGGGCCAGCCATATGCAAGGTGTCTTCAATCACGTGCTACCTCTCTGGTCCCACCAAAGCTGGCACTCCTAAGCTGCCATGATCCTTCATGGTCTTCAGTGGGTTTTGCTTAGGTGTAGGAATACAAATTAATTTCATTAATCAAATACCTACTCACTGTGTTAAACCCAAATAATTACTAACAATTTTTAGACTTTTCTATATAAGCGGTCACACCCCATCCACCCCAGCTCTCTCTAACTGTGTGTGGCCAGACCCTACGGTGCCCAGGGTACTCTGCATGTGCAAGGCAAGCACCCTACCCGCCATCACTATTGCTCTGAGCCTCCCTGATTCCTGTACCTGGAATTTCTTATTTTATCCTTAGGATTGGTAACACAATATTGAATATACAAGGAAATCCTTTGCCTCTGAGTTGGTCTGTTATTTTGTTTTGGAGCCTGTGCTGCGCAGGGTTTACTAGCTCTGCACACAGGGATTACTCCTAGAAGAGATCAGGAACCCACACAGGGGTCTGATCAGGGTGTGGTGTGTTAAATCTGGGATAGCCACATACAAAGCAAGAGCCCTACAAGCTGTTTTATCTTTCCAGCCCATAACTTTAAAGAGAGTACCTCTAAAGTCTCCTATAACAATGTTTGCTACTTTTTTAAATAGCAACGCTCAGGCCAGAGCAACAGTAATTTTAATTTCTTCAGTGCCCCCCCCATATTCCCTTTTTAATCTCTATTTTGTATATAGATGGATCGGCCTTTCCAGCATCTACTGGATCTTCTCCTTTACTTTTTGATTTAGAGGCCTTGTCACACCTCCAAGTCACCCTGAGCAGAACACTCAGGAGTGGCTTCGACTTATAAGGTACTCCTAGTTCACATCCTCTACTCTGGGGGCTGGGGGAAATGGAGGGATCTGGGTCACACCCAGCAGTACCCAGGCTTAGCTCCAGGAGAAATAGTACAGGGATAAAATTCTTGCACACAGCAGACCCTAGTGTGATCCCCAGAACTACAATGGTCCCTGGAAGACCACCAGGGGTGCCTCCCAGAGAACAGAGTCTGAGTGCCCTCTGAGCACCCGGGGAATGACCACACCCTCCCTCCCACCCAAAAGCCTGTCAATTATAGAAGAAAAGCACTGTGGTAACTTCCTTTAATCCCGACCTGATACGAGGTATACACTGACATATGACTGTGCTATACTCTTAAATGCTTCAAGTGGCTGGAGAGAGCTTGGGGGCTGAATCCACGCATTCAAGAGGAACAAGTCTAACCCCCTGGCAACACAGGATTCCCCACCAATGGCCCGACGGGGCCCCAAAGCTCAAGTGAAGTATTTCTTAAAAAGGGGGGGGGGCGGGGCAGGGAGGGGGGTAATGGAAGGAGGGGAAGTGGGAGTTCCCCATATCTATTCTATGAATGCTACATACCTCATGACAAAGAAATATCTTGGGGGAGGTGGAGAAATGAGTACTCTTGGGAAAGAACCCAACTATTTTAAATGAATCAGTAGGCTGGAGAGCATGCCTCTTTGGCACATGCCCGCAAACCCCAAAGTGAGTATGACTAACAGAAAGGGGCTTTTCTTTCCAACCAATAAACCCCTGTGACAAATGGGGAGAGCTGAGACAGATGTGCCTGCCTTCCAATGAACGAGAGAAAAATAAAAAAAAAATTTTTTTGCCGTTTTTCCTACTTTCCAAAGGGCTCGGGGGATTCGTTTATTGAAAGGGCAGCCAAAGCCGCCACTCCGTTTCACAACAGAGCAGAAGAAAGGCTAATCCTGGGAAGGTCAAAATACGCCCCCCCCCCCCCGGGGAGTGGGGGGGCTTCCAGGCACCAGAAGAGCAAAGGGTTATTTGCTTCTTCACCACCAGATCTTCCCTGAGCGAACAGGTCCATCAGGTAGCCGCGCCCCCACCCCCACCGCCCCCCAAGCATCCCCATCAACCCCCCTCCGTCCGCATTTCCTAACTCGACCCGGGGGGGGGGGGGGGGGCCGGAACCAGAACTTGTCTTCGCAGGCTGGATCAACTAATAGTACACCCAGCCGGGCACTCGCCTCGCACGCGGCACTCCTCCCGGGGTTCGAACCCCCGCGCCCCGAGCCCCAAGTCTTGAGCACACAGTGTGTGCTTGGGCCTCCCCGCAAAGAGACCGGAACAAATTAAACAAACAAACAACTTTGGGGGAAATAAATAAATGAACCAACCATGCTGCGGATCTCGCCGTTCTCCACCCCTCCCCTGCCCCCCGAGTCGGCTGCACGGCCCGCGAGGGTGCAGCCCCCGCGCGCGTTACCCGCCGGCTGTTTGCCAAAGCAACGCTGGGACGGCGCCGTCGGCGCGCGGGGCCGGCGCTCCAGGGCTGCCCCGACGCCGAGCCCGGCCCGGCCCGGCCCGGCCGCGCGGGCCCCCGGCCTCCTCCCGCCCGGCCGCCCCGCGCGCCGCGCACGCCGCGTCCCGCAGAGCCTCCCCCCACCCCCCGCAGCACGCCCCGCCGCCGCACCTCACGGCCGCTCCATGGGTCGCTCTGCCCCGCCTGGCCCGCGCGGGGGGCGCTCGGGGCGTCACTCACAGGCCCCGAGGCCCCAGCGGCATTTTGAAACGGCGAGGAGTGAGGACGCCACTTCCGGCCCCCGCGCCCCAGCTCACGCCGGAACTTCCGGCCACGCTTCCGGACACCAGCGACGGGGCGACCGCAGAGCTAGAGAGGCCGAGATTCGCGTACCATAGAGTAGGGCCCGGCCTGGGGCGAGAGAGTCGGAGGACTTGGGGGGGGGGGAGAGAGAGAGAGAGAGAGAGAGAGAGAGACAGAGAGACAGAGGGAGAGAGAAAGAGAGAGAGAGAGAGAGAGAGAGAGGGTTTTGGGAGGGTCTTGTGGGGATCCCACGCCTTTGCTTAGAGATCAGAAGCAGTTATCGGGGGAACGCAAGAGCATGAATCAGAAACCTTCAGCAAAATGCTGTTCCCCTCGTTCCGCTGTATTACTGTATTAACTTACTCGACCTCCTGGCCTGACGGGTCAAGGGCATTTCTGGTGTCTCTCGCTGGGAGAAAAAAGACAAGTATTTATGTTCAATTAAAAAAAATTATGTATGAGTGGTATAGTCATGCATCCAAAACACCGATCCGACAAAATTGAAAACATGACACCTAAACTGCAACCACTGACACCTTGTAATGTGCCTGTCAAGCTGACAGGCGGGGGTGGAGTGGGGGTCGGGATGGGGAGGGAATCTGGGAACACTGGTGGAGGGAAGCTGACACTGGTGGAGGGATTGGTGTTGAGTTATTGTATGCCTAAAACTCAACCATCAGTGACTTTGTAAACCGTGGCTCTTTAATAAAAATTAAAAACAAACCAAAAAGAAGTGAGAAAGAAAATACAAGAATATACGCAATTACTGCAAGATGTATGGGGAAGGGAATGCTGAAGAGAGGTGCTAAAGAATAATGAGGTGGAGCTTAGTTTTAGATCACACAAGCAAGGCATCTGTTTAACTCTTGATATCCAAAGTGTCCACAGTCTCGAAGACAAGACGGGATCAGCCTCGGCAGGGCCGAATGGCCCAGTGTTCCCTTACTTCGGGATAAGTCTACACGTTGGGAGGATTTTCTGAACAGAGATGTGTTCGTTTGCAATTTATCTTGATTTAAGATCCGCGTGCATGTAGGCAAACAGAGGAAGGCTTCATTCTTTCAAAATAGAGTTATATTCCGCTGTCAGAAGGCGGCCCCCCATGTGCCATCCCTGAGTCTCTCCGTTATTCTGCAGGCAGAAGAATCTCCCTCCAGAACTTCCAGCTGTTTCTGTCATGACTTTAGTGCTCCTTGCTATCCTGGACACCATCTTCTGAAGAAGTACTGGTTTGTCCTGTTTAAATGTTTGCAAAATGCAGACTAGATAGTTTCTTGAGAACATAAGTCCATCAGCTTCTCAGGTTGCTAGGCCCTGAATAAACCTGTTTTTCCTGCAAAAATAAATGAAACATGAGATACCTGCGTGTGGATACAGACTGGTGCAACACAAGAAATACCTTGTTGGATGATCCTCCAGTTTCCGGCTCATCCTCCCTGAATTTGCATGTTTCACTTGCACTATTTCTAGCCTCACCTCCAGCCCAGCAGAAAAATTCAGAGTGTGAATGAGCTGAAGAATCTGTCCCTTTTTCACAGTTGCTCCCAGATCAAGTCAGCAAAAGGCCTTTCAGAAAAGAAAAAAAAAAAAAAGAGGGAGAGACTTTTCTGGGTGAATCACTGTCATCTGTTTCTCCTCTCTTCCTGTGCAATTGATTTTGATTTGTTTTTAAATTCCCAGACAGAAATTTATTTTATTTCATTTAAGAAAAATCTGGTTAGGGGCTGGGCATGTCGCTCAATGATGGAGCACTCTCCTTGCACCTGTCCAGCCCTGGGTTCAGTCCATGAGGTTGGATGGGGGTGGATAAATTTCATATTTTATTCCTTACCACTGTCTCTCAAAGTCTTGGAATAATGACTCTGGGAACCCCCTAGCATGCCAGAGTTTTTCTTAAAGCCACCACCTCTGTCTCTGTCTCTGTGTCTCTGTCTCTGTCTCTGTCTCTGTCTCTCTGTCTCTCTCTCTCTCTCTCTCTCTCTCTCTCTCTCTCTCTCTCTCTCTCTCTCTCTCCTTTTTAAATCCCTGGTTACTTTTTTAGGACAAATTCCTAAAAGTGGAATTGCTCGACCACCAGAGCATCCACTCCTAAAGCAGTTAAGAATAAAATTAAGAGAAAGAAATACCACTTAACAAAATTCTCAAGGTCAGCCCCTTAGCGGAGGGCAGTGCTCAGCTTACCCACCGCTCCGGAGGTCTGTGGAGTCCTCACAGACTTCCACGCCACCACCAATGAGATCTCTTTGGCAAATTCAGCTTTCCTGACCCCCTCATTTAGTTTCTGCCTCCAGGTATGCGTCATTTTTAATTTCTTGGACACCGTGAGGGGTCCTACAGGGTCATCTTACTAGCCTTGTGCAAAGCGCGTTCTCCCAGTGTAAAAACCGCACCAATAAAACCCAGTGGCTTCAGAATGACTATTTGTATTTGTATTTCCTGTTAGATTTTCCTCTGTAGCAACGATAAAATAAACACGCTGTCACTACAGCGCTTTGCAAGAATAGACTTTGCCGTCCTCCTAATTCTGCACCTATTGGAGCGGCTGCGGCTCGAAGAAACCTGCCTATGGGGGTCACCTGGGCACACGGGTATCTCGTAGTTCCGAATATTTGGGGCAATTTGCTTTTCTGAAGCGCAAGAACACCGCTTGTTCGAATTTAGAGCAACCGCACCAAGCAGCGGCACCAAATAAGGGCGGAAGGAAGCGTCGGCGCCGGGTTCCGCATTCTTATGTAAGACACGACCGCGCGCACGCTCTGCCGCGGGAGCCCGGATAGCTCAGTCGGTAGAGCATCAGACTTTTAATCTGAGGGTCCAGGGTTCAAGTCCCTGTTCGGGCGCTCTTCTTTAGCTCGTGGTGGGGGTGTGTTTTTTCTTCCTTCCTGACAATTGCAACCTGCTAAGCCCTCGCGTCGGGAAAGCACTCTGCGAAACACCCAGTGTAGGAACAAAATCCCGCCGTGTGCTGGCGAGGCAATCCTGCAACATGACAGTCGTTTCCCTCTCCCTGGGAGCGTTTTCAACCTAGTTTTGAAATCAATTTTAAATCAACTCCATTAAAAGGAAGGGGACTTCAACGTGGGGAGGATCTCGCCTATCTGGGAACCTCGGTAAACTAGAGGGAGGTGGGGGGGGAGGCGGCAAAAGCCAGACGCCCGAACAGGGACTTGAACCCTGGACCCTCAGATTAAAAGTCTGATGCTCTACCGACTGAGCTATCCGGGCGCTCTGCAGAGTGGGTTCATCTCTGGTTTACTTAATATAGTTCTAATGAATTGTTTCCTAGACATTAAATTTGGATTCTAGTTTAAATCAAACTAGCTGAGACCAATGTTTTGAGCTAAGTTACAAACTAACAAAACTTTGTTCGTTTAAATCAAAGTACTTATGGGTAGAATTACGTAAAATAAAGTCTTCATTTTTCTTATCCACTTACTTTAAGACGTGTCAAGTTTTAAAAATAGTTCATATTTAATTAGCTCCCAAATTTTATGACTAAATTAGGCAGTGATTTTTTTTTTTACAAAGAGAAACAAAAAAGAATACTTAAAATTCAGAGAATTTTATTAAAGAATTAACACCTTTAATACAATTCTTTTGTTTACATTTCACTGATAAAACTTCCTGATTTTTGCTATACTACTGAACCTGCACTGGGTAAGATTACAATATTCTTTTCCTTTAATGAAAAAAAAACTGAATTTTTGTTTGATAAGCATTCCTTGCCACAAGAGAAGGAAAGATATGTTTGATTCATGAATACAGGGGCTAATTAGGAAAATTAAAATTACTAAAGGTGGGTGGGTCAGAATTTACACTGTGGGCTTTTGGGTTTAGACCTTTAGATTTTGCTTGGATTTTTGCCTTATCCCCTTCTCAAGGGAATTTGTAGTTTTCAAGTGAGGCTCACTGGGAGAATCCTTCTAAAGTTAAATGAGTGAACACCAGTGGTTGAGATTTGGAGTATTAAGGATAAAAATTTCCAGATTAGCCACGTCTTTCCTAAAATCAATTTGATTAACTTTGATAAAGAAGGGTGCAGAACACAGGATTATGAAGTTTCAGCATCTGATAAGGAAATTTACTTTTGTTTCTGGGATCCTGAGGACCAGAACACAATGAACAACAAAATAGCTCAGCATTCGTTGGAGAAATTTCTTTCCTGCAATTGTCTGATTCTTTGAAAACAAAAACTAGCATATTGTGTGATCCTGAACAAATCTATGTTTCCATGTCTATAAATGAGGGAAACTGATGATACCTTCCAAAAGTCTTACCATTTTGGTTACTTATGCCACTGTAAGATGAGAAGAAACAGACTCCAAATTAGAAGGAATGATTTAATTGGTTCAATTTCTCCACTGGCTCTAGGGTTAAAAAAAAAAAAAATCCTGGGTTCAGTGGTGAAGGGAACAGGAAGCTGGTGAAGGGGTTGGTGTTCCAACACTGCACACCTGAAACCCAATCATGAATAATTTAGTAACACTGTAATTCACGGTGATTCAATACATTTTTCTAAGGGTCAAGAAGATATGTAAGGGAGGCTACTCGCTGTCTAGAAAAGAAAGCAGACATACACACGGATAATTTTATAATGTCCAGTAATAAATGCAGTAATTAAAGTTCTAAAACAAGTGGCAGGAGAGAGAAAGACCAAAAAAAGAAAGAAAAAAAAAGAAGACTACTGGACAGAAAGACGGGGTTATAAAAAAGAGGGTAGGGCCCTTGAGTTTTCCGAGAAAAAATAACACATAATCAGCATTGAGTTTAGTCACGCAAGAAACTGTAGTGAGCTGGACCGAAATGACAGTCGCTTATTGATTCCGACAGCTGGAACACCTGCCTTATTGGACAGGGGGGAAAACTGGCTGATGAATGAGTCGTGCAGAGTCGGCCCAGACCTCCTTAAAGGGACCCGAGCAGAGGCAGATCCACGGCTTTGTCTCGTCCTATTCGCTTTCCTTCGGGATGATAAACCAGCTGTTCAGTCGGTGGATGGACCAGTTAACCCATCAGGTTGCTAACTGAGTGCCAGCCGTTTCCACGACAGAGCGCGGTGGTACTAGTGGGTGGTGCTAGTGGGGGACCAGGGTGCGGGTGCCACGTGGGTTTCCTTCCGGCTGAGCAGAACAATTTTCTCCCAGCAAGGCAAAAGACTGGGACGTTGAATTGCTAATGTGACTCGTTAAACCTGCCAAGTCCTGTCTCGGGGGGGGGGGGGGGGGGGGGCCGGGGTCTGTGCGGCATTCCCCTCCGGCGCTCCCTGGCCTCGCTGCGTTTCCAGCTCACTCCGGACAGTGAAACCGAACCTTCCCCTAGAGGGCAGTCAAAGCCCACAAGTTCTCTACTGGGCGTGTTACCCGCCCCCTCCCCCCTCCCCTTCCTATGTCTTAAGCTTAAATTCCCTACTAATTTTTTCCACCAACAGCCTTGCCTTAAGTGGATGCACCTGCAGACAGTAAACGGCTTTGACCTGCACTTGGGGCCCCCCAGGGGAAGGCGAGGACTGGTCTTTTCATTGAGACTCCCCCAGTGTCCCTGTGGCTGGATAGTGTGACTTCAGCGTTGAATGTGATTAAATCCAAGGTCCAGAATGTACATCTCCTTGGAATTTGGGGGGCAGCAGAGGGGAAGGTTGAATTCTGGTTCTTTTCCAGGAATCCCAAACCAATGCCAGATGTTGCTGTCTGCTCAGAGATCTGTGACATCTCTGTCTGGCCTCGTAAGGGCCTGCTACCTACCTTCCGAGTCCTCTTTCATTACCTTCCTCTCTGAGAATCCAGGTAGGCTAATGGCCCGAGAATTGTGCTCAGCATCGAGAGCTCAGAAACTGGGATAAATGTGAGAGAACCATGTAACCTCAAGTGTCTTAGGCCATTGAAAGGCTTCAGGGGACACAAGAGAGCCTGGGAAGAATCGACAGATGCTCAAAACAACTGAAGTGAGAGCCCAGAACCATAGTGCAGCAGGTAAGGTACTTACCTTGCAAGTGGCCGACCTGGGTTTGATCCCGGCATCCCATATGGTCCCCTGAACACAGAGCATCCCATCCCAGCTAAAATATTCATTCATCTTTCAAAGATATCTGGAACTTTTTCAAACAAATTTTGTTTCAATTTTTAAAACTTTTCAAAAAAATAAAATTGTGAAGAATTTTATTTCTTGTTTTGGGGTCACGCCTGGTGATGTTCAGGGGTTACTCTACTCCTGGCTCTGCACTCGGGAATCATTCCTGGCAGAGCTCAGAGGAATGCCAAGGACAGAACCCAGGTTGGCTGTGTTCAAGGCAAGCTAGGCCCCCTAATGAATTTTAAGAGTGCGCTTTTCAATTTTATCTCAAATTTTACAGATTAGTCCTAGCCATGAATCAATTTATCACAGGTAGTCATCTCCATCCTTTTGTTTTAACACTTGCTCCTTTTTTTGGTGGGGGGGACACACCTGGCAATGCTCAGGGTACTCAGGATTCACTCCTGGTGGTGCTATGGTATGTCGGGGATCAAACTCAGGGTGGCTGTTTGCCAGGGATGAAACTCAGGTCAATCACATGCACCTACTTGTTGTACTGTATCTCTGACACCAGCCCTATATATGTGGTTCCTGGCATCCCATATGGTTCTCCCAGCACCTCCAGGAGTAATTTCTGAGCACCAAGCCAGGAGTAACTCCTGAGCATTGTTGGGTGTGACCCAAAACCAAACAAAGCAAGACTTTCCTGCTCCCATGGAACTTCCATACTGATTTTCAGCCAGGAAAAGAGATGTTTGCTTTGGAAAGATCACTCTGGCTGGGGTCCTGGAAGAAACAGGTCTGGAGGGAGCCCTGAGCCCCCATTTATTCAGGATCCCCACCTTTGCTCAGCTTCATGCTGCTGCCAGAAGCCCTCCTACTCCTTTATCAGTATGTGCATAGTCCTGACCCTGAGTGGCCGTTCTCTCCCTGGAGAGAATGACAGCAGGAAATATGGGGCTCTGCACTGGAACTTGTGAGGCAGGGCTGACTCGGCTGGCAAGTCCAGTTTCTTGCTCTAAGGCGGCGGGAATCTCATTCCTGTCAGCAGCTATTTTAACCACAGCCACTCACGTCCTCAACCCCATCTTTATCCTCTTCTCTTTCTGCAGGTTCTTCACCAGTGCTCTCAACTTCCAACCCTGTCCTGACCCTTCCATTCAAAGATACCCCAGTATTACCTCCCATCTCCCCCGGGGCTATGTCCTTGATCACTCCCCCGTTTCCTCAAGTATGAGCATTTAAACCCTGATATGCTCATTCAGTCTTGACTTAAACACGAGCTCAAATATTTCCCATTGAAAAAAAGAAAAAATAATAATTGTCCCGTTGATCTTGTACACTCCTTCTCCACTACCTTATGGCTTATAGCTCTCCTCATGATTTGCTAAGTTTCCAGAAAGAGTGGTCTATGTTCAGGGGTTTCTATTACTCCTTAACCTGCTGGATCTTGGCTTAACTATGTTTTTCATCACAGATTCTAGTCCTTGTCAGTCTCTACTGGCAATGGGACTGTGGTGCCAGCAGAAGGTCTGCTGAGAGTCTCTCAGGTCTTTCTGTCTAACTGTCAGAGATTTTGACCACATCCCTCTAACTCCACTTACCTGCATCCCAAGTGTTCTGTTACCTATAGACAAAATCTGCACTTTTTGATATGTCTTCTTTCCTTTTCCACAAATATTCTTCAAAAAATACAGTAAAGGGGGGGGAGAGAGAGAGAGAGAGAGAGAGAGAGAGAGAGAGAGAGAGAGAGAGAGAGAGAGCGCAGGGAGTAAAACACTTGCTTTGCATGTAGCAGAACCCAGTTCAATTCTTGGCATCTCATGTGGTCCCCTGAGGGTCCCTGGCATTGCCAAGATTTATTTTCTGGAATAAAATAGCACCCACCCCTTAATCCATCTGAATTGTGCATACACTTGCTAATAGTGTTTTCTCCCCTGTCTAGAACTTCTCTCTCTGGTTCTTCAAATTCCCTTCTCAGCCAATAACTGTCCTAATTAGCCTCTGAAGTTACTGCCAATTCAATCATTCTATGAACCTACAACTTCCGTTTGTTGTAGTTTGAGATCCCTGAAGAAACTAACAGCTTCTATATATTTTGAAAAGACCTGACTCTTTTTTTTTTTTTCTTTCTTGTTAACCCCAAATAGGCTGGAGCAGTAGCAGCTTTAGCAACGATTTCTTGGAGACCTGGCAAGGAGATACGGCCAGATGTTTCCATGGAAACCCTGGCCGGAGTCTGGAGATCCGGATACCTACAGAGCACGAGGCTGAGAAGTGGGCAGGTGCGGCGGCTGGCTACCGGCCAGCAGAAAGGAAGGTGAAAGGTACTGGGGAGAAGGAACTTTGAGCTGAGAAATACTGTTAGGCAAACTAAATGCAAGTGAGGTTCCGGCTGTGTGTGTGTGTGTGTGTGTGTGTGTGTGTGTGTGTGTGTGTGTGTGTTGTTTTTCCTTTTTGAGGGGTTGGGCCTATAGGAGAATTCTCCCACCGCCCAAAGGTACGTGGCGTCTACATCTTAGACTGAATACTCTGTAGGGCAAAGGGTTTCTTATCAGAAATGAGGGGGTGGGGGATGGAAGAGCGCACCTTATCAGAATGGGGGGGGGGGCGGGCTGGTCTCCTTTCCTAGGTGGTTGATTGCTCACTGCTATTTGGGGGCTCAGTTCGGACGACCCACTTGAGCAAATGGAAAAACGAAGGAGGCTCAATAGGCAACGCTGCGAGCAGCCGCCCCCACCCCCGACCCCCAAGCACCCCCGGAGCGCCCTCGGGGTAGCATCCCTGTCCAAAGGAACGAGTGTCCAAAGGACTAGGAGTCCCCGCAGACCCCCCCTCTGCCCCCCAGCGGACCTCAAATCTCTCTCCCAGCCGCGGGGATGACCTGTCTCCCCCCGGGCACGGAGGGACAGAGGCGACCGGCTGCAGCACGCACCTCGGCGGAGTGGGAAGCGGCAATCTCGGCGCCGGGGCTCCCGAGGCGCGAGTCCCCGCCAGCGCGCCGGGAGGGGCGCGCAGAGGCGGGCGGCCGGGGCGAGGTGGAGGGCGCCGCTCTCGGGGTGCAGGCGCGCCCCGCCCTCGCGTCGGGCCGCCCGGGCGCTGCGGCGGAGTCCCGGCGGGGCTGGCCGCGCCCGGTGGCCGTGCAGTGCGCCGGGTCTCCGGGAGATGGCTGCGCCCCTCTCGCCCGCCGCTATTGTCTCACCCGGGGTGGCCTGACTGCGGGGCTCGCGCACGCTCTCGGCCCGGAGCACGCCCCCCCCCTCCCCACCTCCGCGCCACCGCCCCCAGCTGGCCATCACCCCCGAGCCCCCCACCCCCACCCCACCCCCCGGGACCCCAGGGCCGGCGCTGGCCGCGTGGAGCCCACACAGGGCAGCGGCCCGGGAGCAGGCGGTGCGCGGCCGGCCGAGCCGCGCGGGGCCCGATCGCGGGCGCTGCGGCGCTGAGCCGCCCACGTCACCGAGCCCACGGGCCGTCGGGGCCGGCCCGAGAGTCCGCCGCGAGCACAGGTAGGACGCGGGACGCAGATCGCGGGTGCGCGGGGGGCAGCCGGGGTCAGGGGGCGCCCCTCCACCCCGGCGACGGTCGCGGCGCAACAATGGACCGAGCCCCGGGGGCCCCCCGGGCCGCGCGGCGGACGCGGCCGGAGCCCGGGCTCGGGAGCGCAGCGCCCAGCAGGTTGCCGACCCCCACCGCAGTTTCGGGGCGGCTCGGGCTCCCCACCACCACCACCACCACCACCACCACCACCACCCGTTCCCTCTGCCTCGCTCGCTGAACGCACTTCCTGGCTCCCCCGCGGCTCGGGCGATCCGAACCAGCCCAAGGGGGTGCGGGTTGATTTGCTTAAGATGAGAAATAAAACAAAACGTGCCCCTGGCGTGGGGGTGGCGCTTTCGCCCGCGGCGGGTGGGAAGCCGGCGTCCGCCGGCCTGGGGGACAGGGACCCCTTGGAGCGGGGACGGGCTGCCCCGGTGTCAGGACGCGGCTGCAGCCGGTGCTCGCTGGCCGCTCCTTGTCTCTCCTTTCCCCAGGACCAGAGCCGGGTTTGATGCCGGGGAGCTATGGCAGCAGCAGGCAGCCCAAGGGACGCTGCCAGCTGGGCTGGGGTGGGGAGCGCAGGGCTGGGCAGGCTCCAGGATTGTGGAAGACGTTACCAAATGGATGAGGTTACTGCACACACCCTAGTAGGCTGAGGGGGTGCGTGTATGTGCATGCGTGTGTGTGTGTGTGTGTGCGTGTGTGTGTGCATGTGAGTGTGTGCGCGGGCGCGCGTGCGTGTGCGCACAACCTGCCATTGCTCTCCCTGCTTCGGGCCAATTCTGTCTCCTTGCGTCTTCATCCACAGCGAGAGTCCTGGTGTTTCCTCTCGCAACCCCACTTCCACCAGCCACGCTGGCCTGGACTCTATTGTCTGCAGCTGCCCAGGCTCTTTTTTTTTTTTTCTTTTTGCTTCACTCCTTGGGGAATTTGATATCCCAGGCTGACTGTCCCAGCATGGCACCAGATTCCTTAGTACACAGCTACCCTGCTTCCCCGAAGAAGCAGGCCAACACCGCCCCGGCTCTCTCTCCCAACTACCTGAGTCTCTGGGATGTGTCCAAGCAGATGTAAGCAATTTGCCCTGAATTCCAACCCTGTTTTGGTTTCTGAATGAAAACTTACTCTTTGCACTTGGCCCTGGAAAGATCTGGAAGTGACACGGTTGGGGGTGTGGGAAGAGGGGGAGGCAAACCTGATCTCCAAGTACTCCTCTCTCTGTCCAGCTCCCAGAGCAGAGAGGATTTGGACCGACAGCTCCTCCAGGCCTGGCAGTCTGGCAAGGGGCTGTGTCCATGGGAAAATGAAGGAGCCGCGGGCTGGAGCAATAGCACAGCGGGTAGGACGTTTGCCTTACACGCGGCCGACCCGGGTTCGATTCCCAGCATCCTATATGGTCCCCTGAGCACCGCCGGGAGTAATTCCTGAGTGTAAAGCCAGAAGTAACCTCTGTGCATGGCCGGGTGTGACCCAAAAAGAAAAAAAAAAAAAAACGAAGGAGCCGAACATTTGCAGCCCTGCCTACCGCTGGGGGTGAGCGAGTGGATGGTGCCTTTGCCCGGGTCTCAGGCTCAGGCTGTGGCTGCTTCTCCTTTGGCCTGTCGGGGTGCTCACCATTTGATTTTCGTGGCTCTGGGCACGCTGTTGAATGTGCACTCGTGTGTTTCTGAATCCCATCTTGCCCAGAAGCCTTCTCCATTTTGCTTCTCCCCGGAAGCCTGGGATTGAGGGAGGATGAGGGGATGCAGGGGTAAGGAAGCTCCACCTATCTGGGACCTCATGCTTTCCCCTGGCATTCCTTTGGGATTGCAATGCCACTGGTCTTTGCCATGACCTACCATCACTTTAGCAGATTCCCCACATCCTGGTGGCCCTCCGGCCTCTTTTTCGGTGGTTTCCTTACTCCTCCTAGGCCTGATACTTTGTAGGTGTCCCCTGTGTAAGGCCCTTCAGGCTCGACAGCGCTGCAAATGGAATGATGTGGGGTGGGATCCCTGTTCTCTTTGGAGTCCTGTGACTGGCCTCGCACTGTGCCTTCAGTGTTCCTCGTGCTCCTAGATGGGGAATGTGTCCGGTACTTCAGGGGAGTAGAGAGGAGGGTGGGTGGGCTGGGCTCTGTGTCATGGGGCCTGGCTTTGAGTGCTGGCGTCACTGACTTCCTAGATCTGTGAGAATAGACATCTGGGTAGTCGGTCTAAGGTTTAATTTGCATGTCTGTAAAATGGGGAGGAAAGAGCATTGGCTCCTAGCATTGTTTTTTATTTCTTTTGTGTCTGTGTTGAGGCCACCATGGGTGGTGCTGGGGGCGGAGGTGTGGTGTGCGTTGCTGGGATCAAACCCAGGGTCTTTCCCAGCTTGAACTCATTCTCTAACCCCTTTGAAAGATAAAATTAATAATATTGCTTGCCACAAAGTAAAATCACGTATGTGAGAGGGAAAAGGAGTGATTTGATACTACAAAAGTAACTTCTATCTCTTCTTTCTCCTCCTCCTCCTCCTCCTCCTCCTCCTCCTTCTCCCTCCTCCTCCTTCTCCCTCCTCCTCCTCCTCTTCCTCCTCCTCCTGCCATACCTGGCAGTGTTCAGGGGCTACTCCTGGCTCTCTGCTCACTCCTGGTGGTATAGGGATTAGGGGTGCAATAGGTGGTGCTGGGGATCGAACCAGAGTCAGCTGCATGCAAAGACAAACCCTGTGCTATTCCTCTGATCCCTAAGTGTTTCTCTTTAAATAGAGTTGGCGTGATGGCACCTGGAAGGGAAGACAGTGCTTAATATTTGTCGGGGCTTGGGGAAGGATATATGCCAGTGCTCCCAAATGTATCTGGCCTACCACCCCCTTCTCAGAACAAAAAGATATGCCCTTTGGATAGCGAACTCCTTTAAGCAAAGTGCAGACAGTTGCCTGCCCAGGTGCTACCCTCTGTTGTTCCAGAACCTCCCTAGGGAGCATTGAAATTTACCCCCAAAGGCTGGTCAATAAACAAGGTAGAGCTCGTGCTCATGAGTGCCAGCCTGGTAGTCATTGAGAAGGACAGATTTGGAGTCAGCAATCTCACTGCAGGTCCTCTGCTCTAAGCTTGATGCCACTAACAGGCAGTTGTGGTCTTTGGGGAGAACACAGAGGTTGTGGAGCCGCAGTATGCCTGGACTAGCCTGTTTGGTGCTGTCACCAGCCAGGGCATGCCTGAGATAAAAAGCTTCTCAAGGACGGGGACCCAGGAAGGAGGTCAATTTTCTTCCCAGTTCTACTCCACCCTAGAACCTTCAATCCCTGTGGTTTGGGGTCAAGGGGTAAATGTTTAGATTCCTTATGCTTCTGCTTTGCCATCCTTTCTCTATTTTCTAATTCATATCTCAACTTCCCATGTAAGAAGACTTAAAATATATATATACATATCATGTGATTTTACCACCGCTGGGCAGCTCTAGCAAGAGGGTTGGGACTTGAGCAGCCCAGGATAACTGAAGCAAAGCTCTTGTTTGGAATTTCCGTTCTGCTTCGTGTCTGCTTCATAAAACCGAAGTCTGCTTCAATGCGTGGCTCATGAGTGCCTAATACATTACAACTGGCATTCATTTCCTTGGAGAAGAAGTGACTCCAAAGGTCACACGATTAGCAGTGCTGGAACTTTCCACTCGCCTCACAGATCAGTGTGACCAGTGAAAGAACCTATCCTTTGAGAATTATCTGTTCACCCTATCAGCGGCTCCTTTGTTGGGGAATTCCTTCACTCACCCCAAATCTCCACCCTCTGATCAAAGAAGTTGTAGACCCAAAAGACACTGTGCAGAGGTCTCCAAGGTGTAGAGAAGGAAGAGACGACTCCCTGTAGTCTTTTTTTTGGGGGGGGGTCACACCCAGTGATGATCAGGGGTCACTCCTGGCTCTGCACTCAGGAATTACTCCTGGCGGTGCTCGGGGGACCATATGGGATGCTGGGAATCGAACCTGGGTTGGCTGCGTGCAAGGCAAATGCCCTCCCCGCTGTGCTATTGCTCCAGCCCTGACTCCCTGTAGTCTTGAAGCAGAAGACAGAACTGATGGCCCAAAGGGTCTTTAGCAATTCATCCCTTTCTCTTCCTCTCAATTTCCTGCAGCAAATTTTACATGGCAGCAGCCCTGTAGAATATCAAAGAGAGGGCAAAGATGGGAGCCGGAGAGGTAGTGCAGCGGGTAAGATGCTGGCCCTGCACAGGGCCGACCTGGGTTTGTTCTCCTTGAGCTGAGAGCCAGGAGAAAGCCTCGAGCACCACCGGTGTGGTCCTCAAACCAAACAGATAAATAAAAGAGAAGCCAAAGATCATTTTTGCCTTTTAGGACACTCTTATCCTGCCACCTTGGCTTTATAGCTCCGGCCCCTTCTCAGCAATCTTGTTCAACTCCCTCCTTTTTTAACTGCTTTTTGTTGTTGTTGTTATGGTGCTATTTGGGGGGGAGGGGACAGGAGGGTGGTACACCAGCATCAGCTGCATGTAAGGCAAGTGTCTTAACCTCTGTACTCTCTCTCCAGTCCACATCTCCCTTCTTCCTGGACTGCCCTCTCTCAAACCAAGCCTCATTCTAGACACTCTAGGGATTTCTCGTCTTCAAGATTCTTTTAACTATGCCTTATGCATCCATCTAAATCTGTCTCTGTTGGCTCTGTGCTAGAGGTTAGATCCAGCTTCGTCCCTCACACACATGGGGGAGTACAGCGGGCATCTCTGCTGTCCCACACGCCCTGGCTAAGCCATACCTATTCAGAGAGCCTGTATGCAGCCAATTCTGGCCAAGTCTTTTACTCTGTCTGTGTCTGGTTGGTTTCCTTGGCCACCAACCAGAAGGCATAAGGGTGGGAGAGGATAGCTGGGGAGATTCTGATTTGAGGAACCACGGTAGTTTGACTTGCCAGGTAGAAGAAACAAGAGCTCTTCCTGCCTAGGCCCTCAGATGACCTTCAAAATTGTATGGCCTTTCGATGATTACGACATCTCTTGGGAACCCCACTTTTCTGAATGCAAAGTGTCTGTCCTATTCTTGACCGACTGTGCTGTTTGTCTTCCAGGGCAAAGGAAGTGAAACTGAGCTGAGGTATCCTGTACTTTTATATCTGAGCAAGGAGGGAGAGGTTGTTTGCTCATTGAGTTTTATGGGAACCTGGAAGGAAGGCCATGCGTGGTGTTTTCCCAAAGAATGTTATGGCCAGGGATAGCAGATTTTCACTGGAATTCAAGAAGGCAGATTTAACTGAAAGCAAAAAGAGAGACAGTTTTTTGACAAGAGACTTTAGGGGAGAGAGAGTAATTTTAAAGGCTTGGCCAGTTGTCTGAAGTGCTATTTGAATTATCCCCCTGTAGATGTTCCCGAGAAGAATGCAAAATGGAGCCACTTGATCAAAAGTTCCAGTATTCACCAAAGCAGGAGCACACTATGGAGGAAAGTGGCCAGCTTGGCATGTCTGTCCACCCAGAGCATTTCAAACATCATCCGTTGATTTACTTATTTACTTATGGTGCTGAGATTAAAACCAGGGCTTGGCCAATTCAAGGCATATATGCTCTACCACTGAGCTATATCACCAAACGTTAGCATTTTATTTTATTTTTTGATTTAGAGGTCATACCAAGTGATGCTCAGGGCTACTCCCAGCTCTGTGCTCAGAGGTTGCTCCTGACAGTGCTCAGGGAACCATTTGGAATCAGGGATTGAACCCAGGCCTTCTGCACGCAAAGCCTACCTGCCAGACCATTGATCTCAAACATTATTTTCAGTGTTCACCTCACTACCCATCTTTGGAGGAAATGGTTGGTGAAGGGGTTATCTTTTCTCCTCACAAATGGGAGAGCTGAGGTTTAGATTAGGGTTAGATAGAAACTGAGATGAGAGCTGATAGAAGGAGAGGGACAGACAAAGACTGATGTCTCTTATATGTGGGATACAAAGAAGCATAGTAGGTGAATAACAAAATGCCAAAAGCAACAGAATCTAAGAACTAGTCAACAGAACTGAGCTTAGTATGGCAATGAAGATGGGGGGGAGGGTTGTGGCATCTTTGGGTGGGGTGGTTTTTGTGGATCATTGAGGTGACCATCATCTTCTGTAAGAGTTTGGGGTATCCTAAGGTCATTCCCACTGATGTTTGACCCATTGCTAGTGGGACCCAGCAATGCTGGAACCACTAGGACCCCATTCAGGGAACCGTGGAGTGCCGGGGATGGGAGCTGCTGGTCCCTTATGCAAAGCATGTGCTCCAGTTCCTGGAACCATCTCCCCGCCTCCCATGCTAATGATGTGTTGTGAGGTTGCAGCGATTCAGCCACATCCTCCTTCTCGAAGGTTCTTCTTCTAGTGCCCTTGCTGTTTGGCGATCTCCACTGGAGTTTAAGCCCCTCAAAGTCTTTCTGGAGGGCTTCTTCCAAATTCCTGTTAATTTTGATGTTTGGAATTCTTCCCCTGGGTGACAAATATTCTTTGTATATGTGAGGTTGGGTAGGGAGGCAGGAACTTGCCAAGAAGTGCCCAGGGGACCACAACCAGTGAATCATGCTGGTGCCAAATGGGCCAGAATCTGGGGCCTAAGTTTGTGGTGCTATTCAGGCCCTGTGGTGCCAGGGACCATCAATATTATCCTAGTGGTGGTTGGGACTGCATCAGGCGATGCTTGGGATAACTTGGTGCCCAAGATTGAGCTGAGGTGGGACCCATGCCTTGAGTGCACCTTAACCACTGTGCTGTATTACAAATACTCTCTGTTCTGGGAAGTGTGGGTGTGGAACCATACCCAGCAGTGCTCAGGAATTACTCCTGGTTCTCAGCCCAAAGTTCACTCCTGCGAGTGTTCAGGAAACCATCCACACTACCAGGAATGGAACTGGAATTTGGCTCCATGCAAGGCAAGTGTCTTAACCCCTGTACTCTATCTTGGCCCCATGTACAAGTATTTTTAGTGGTATCTAGAATGGGGCATCCTTTCCAGGGGGTTCCAATTTACTTTGCTCAGATCCATCAGAGGAGCCTCTATGGCAGCTAAAGGCTAACAAAACACATATCTCAGAAAATAAGCCTTTATAGGTTGCCGTGGCTCCTGGGTCCACGGGCTGCAGGATGTCTGGAGGTGGCCGGCTTGGAAGCAACCTTCCTTTCCTTTCCTTTCCTTCTCATTCAGGGCACTTGGGGCATCAGGTGCTTGGTCAAAGAGCAGAAATGTCTCGAAAGGGGGCTGGAGAGATAGCACAGCGGGTAGGGCGTTTGCCTTGCATGCGGACGACCCGGGTTCAAATCCCAGCATCCCATATGGTCTCCTGAGCACGGCCAGGGGTAATTCCTGAGTGCAGAGCCAGGAGTAACCCCTGTGCATCGCCAGGTGTGACCCAAAAAGAAAAAAACAAAAAAAAAGAAATGTCTCGAAAGAACTTTAAGCAGTGAATCTCGAAATAAAAATATTAAGAAGATATTTGGTATTTTAAAAAATCGTCAAAATCTTCAGCAGAGTTTCTGAAAAAATGTGGCCGGATTGGGGGAGCACGGGCTTTACATGAGGCTCCAGGTCCCATTCCTGGCACACCCTGGACACTGGGCTGTGCGATCCGTCCCCGAGCACATCATTACAATAACAAACTCAGTAAGCCGTGTTGTAAATAGAACTGCTGCCACGGGGACTTTGTTGCCATTTACGGGGCCCAGGCAGAGTGGCTGGGGCATCATTCTAAGGGCGCTAGCATTTCTGGAATGGAAATGAGCATTGGCTTCAACTTCAAGCCACCAGCTGCGTTTGCCCCTAACAATGCTCACCCTGTGCTTTGAAGCACTGAAGCTGGGCATTGTCTTCTCCTTTCTGGCTCGGCAAGCCCTAGAGGGCATCTTCTTCTTCAACCTGAGGCTGTTTCCTCCATTGGAAATCCGTGGCCGACTGTGGCCACACTTCCTTCGTCGGTCTCAGCTGGCCTGCAGAACTGGCTTCCCTTGCTGTTTTCCCCATGCGCTCTGCCCCTGGAGTTGGCATCTTTCCTTCAGGCCTAGCGAAGCAGCCTCTGCCGGCTTTACACACGTTCCTCTGCAGCTTGCTCGCCTCTCTCGGCTTTCCTAGGGCTGAGGAGAGAGTGTGTCCTCGGCCTGGATTAGATTCTGGCTTGGGGGCTGCTGTGACAGGTCTGACTTCTGTCTGCCCACTTCCACTTTTCTCACCATCCCTGTGTCCACGGGAGCATCTCAGTTTCCCTTTCAAGAACGTTTCCTGTGCTTTCACACTTGACCAGCTGCTGGGAGACGCCTCACTCTCTGTGTGTGGTCTCTCGGGCTTTGCTTCTTCCTCACTCGGCTTCATCCCTGCAGGCTTTTGCCTTAGAGGGAGCCTTGGGACTCTTCCTTTCCCTCGAACACTTCAGGAGCCAGTGTGGGGTAGGCTCTGTCTACTTCCAACGTCGCTGTGTCTCAGGGAGCGGGGAGGAATGGAGGGAAGGGCTGGGAAGCGGGAACAGTCAGTCATCAGAGCTGTTAGAACACAATCAGTGTCTACTGGTTAAGTTGGTTGCCTTCTTGTTTTGTCTGGGGGCCACACCCAGCAGTGCTCGGGGCTTACTCCTGGCTCCTGCACTCAGGAATCACTCCTGGCGGTGTTCAGGGGTCCATATGCAATGCCGGGAATCAAACCTGGGTCCGCTGTGTGTAAGGAAAATGCCCTACCCGCTGTACCACCGCTCCAGTCCCTCTGTGGTACTACCCCTCTCGAACTGCCGCGGTCTTTGGCAGCATTCATAGTAGTGTAGGAGCTGCGGCAAGAATAATTGAAAGGTCTTTAAATGCTGGTAATGTAAAACGCTAGAGGGCATCTACCTAGAAAAATCAATTTAATTTGTCTTTCGCACCCAGTGCCAGAATCTCTGATTCTTAAAAAAAAAAAAAAAAAGAGGTATTAACTCTGCTCTGTGTAGTCTGAACACCTAGAAAATATAGAATTTAACAACTCTTGTACCTGGTGGAGGTGAAATAGTGTGCTGAGCTGTGTAAAGAAGACAAAGATGAGATCAATTTTGGAAGATTTTGTTGATTCGGTTAATTTTTTGGCTGCCTAATACACATGAAGCCTGAGATCTACCATGGAGGTAATTTTTATTCCTTTCATTGTTTGGAGGGGTTCTCCCCAAGCAGTGCTCAGGGAGCCTCAAGACCACTGCCCGCGATCCTCAGCTGTCTTTACAGGTCAGGTGACTCCATGCTCAGGAACACTGCTGGGGGCCCGAGGGGGGCCATGGGGCCCACCCTGTGCTGTGGAGACTAAACCCAGGACCTCACATGTACAAGGCATGTGCTATACCCTGGCCCCACAATTTCTTTTTCTTTTTGTTTTTTGGACCACACCCAGCAGTGTTCAGGGCTGACTCCCGGCTCTGCACTCAGGAATCACTCCTGGCAGTGTTTGGGGGACCATATGGGGTGCCGGGGACTGAACCCAGGTTGGACACATTCGAGGCAAGCACCCTACCCACTGTACTATCTCTCCAGCCACCCTCCACAATTTGATTCTTTATTTCTTCCTTCCCTTCCCTGCGTTGCAACGGTGCTTGGGTGATACACAGCCACGTGGCCGTGGTTCCTCACCGTTCCCTTTGGCTATGGTGTGGCACTCATGTTCCCCAGGGTCCACGTCATTTAGCTGTGTGGCGGGTGCACATTCTGGCTATGTGCCTGCCAGAGGCCACTGTGGTGCTCACGTGAGACACATGAGTGCTTGAAAGGGGTTGTGCTCCAGACCCCAATGCTTGTACCTCTTTCGTGGCTGTGATCAATTACACCTGGCCACGCACGGGGAAGTGGTCCACGCCAGGGGTCAGATGCTCAGCCTGAGTTGTCTACTGGGCCCAACATTTTTATTCTTGGTTTGTTTGGGGGGGACACACCCGGAAGTACTCAGCTCTGCGCTCAGGACTCACTCCTGGCTGTGCTTGGGAGAACTTTTGTGATGCTGGAGACTGAGTCGTGGTCATCTGCGTGCAAGGCAAGTGACCTGCTCCCTCTCCCATCTCTCCATCGCCCTGCATAGTTTTTACTTTAAGGTTAATGAGCTGTAGGCATAGCTCGGTGGCTTTGGGCACTTGGTCTGTAAGTATAGACCAAAAATTCAACCTCCAGCATGGCCATGGCCACGTGGGACTCACATGATACTGCTGGTGCCTCTGCTGTCTGTGGTTCTCTGGTGCAAGCCACACTGCAGCCAGATGCGTGGAGGTCTGTGACTCCGGCAAGCACTGCAACAGTGACCAAGAAGTGAGAGCGCCAGAACCAGGAAGTACGGCCCTGACACACGTGGGGGAGGCCCCCAGTGCCCCCAGCGGACACCACGGCCAGGCCAGGAGGGAGCGCTGTAACCAACGAGTGAGAACCCCAGCATGCAAGCATGTGAGCAGCAAAACCAGGGAGCAGCTTGGCCAAGTAACAGAGCACTGCAAGCTGCCGTGCAGCCCCGCCTCCCACCCCCACCTCAGGAGCACCGCTGCCACGCGTGTCATCATAGGAACAGGGGAGGGAAGGGAAGGGAAGGGAAGGAAGGGAAGGGAAGGGAGAAGGGCTTTGTGACTCGGAAGCATCTGCATGGATAAAGCCATTAGTTTTGTTCGGTTTTGTTTGGGGGCCACGCTCAGTGGTGCTCAGGGCTTACTCCTGGTTCTAGACTCAGGGGTCACTCCTAGTGAGGTTTGGGGGAACCATATGGGCTGCCAGGGATAAAGCCCCGGTTGATTGTGTACAAGGCAAATGCCTTACCCACTGTACTATCTCTTTTGCCCCCAAAGTATTTATATTCTGACACTAATCAGCATAATACAAAGTTGAATATAAGTGCCTTGGGATGGATTAAGAGTTCTGGAGCTTTAGGGGCTGGAGTGATAGCACAGAGGGTAGGGCGTTTGCCTTGCACGCGGCCGACCCGGGTTCGATTCCCAGCATCCCATATGGTCCCCTGAGCACCGCCAGGGGTAATTCCTGAGTGCAGAGCCAAGAGTGACCCCTGTGCATCGCTGGGTGTGACCCAAAAAAAGCAAAAAAAAAAAAAAAGAGTTTTAGAGCTTTTCAGAAGAGCCAAGTTTGTCATGGAAAAAAAAGAGAAAGGCTACTGCAGCCGTGGGGAGGGCAGGGCAGGGGGGCAAGCCAGAGAATTTTCCAGAAAGTGCTAGCAATTGTGAAAGTTTGTAGGAAAACTCAGACCCCTGGGGAAGAGTAAATGACCTTCAGGGTTTGGATAACAGGCAGGGACTTGTACTGGGACCCAGTGCAGGAGTCTTAAGTCTGGTCCAGAAGGGGAGAGACAGAAACTTCTCCTTTAGGAGAAAGAGAGAAAGAGAAAGAAAGAAAGAAAGAAAGAAAGAAAGAAAGAAAGAAAGAAAGAAAGAAAGAAAGAAAGAAAGAAAGAAAGAAAGAAAGAAAGAAAGAAAGAAAGAAAGAAAGGTTCTCCTTAGTCTGTGACATCAGTGTTGGACTGTAGAGGCCTCATACTTTAGAAGGTCAGAGAAACCAATTTGGAGACTGTCAATCCTTGAGGTAAGAGGATGGAAAAACAAAATCTGTTTGCACCTGGTATATTCTGGTATATGCCTTATTTAGATTATTTCACTTCCTGAAAGAAATGGGCCAATGAGAGAGAGGTTTGAAGAGAGAGTCTGGGGGTGGGGGTTCCTTTCTTTCTTGGAGAATTCAGGGGTGGGGGAGTTAGACCTGTAGCTCAATTTCCCCTCCTCCCCCGACCCCACACCCAGTAGTGCACGGGGTGTACTGCCGGCTCTGCACTGAGGATCCCTCCTGGCAGTACTGGGGGACCATGTGGAGAGCCGGGGATCGAACCTGGGTCGGTTCAAGGCTCTGTAGCTCAATCTGGAAAGGGCACAGATGCCCGTAGACCCGCCTCTATCCCATTTCCGCCACTGGCTAGATCAGTTGTTTTTCTCTGTTCATCGGTTCTTTTAGCAGCACACACACCCGTGGGGTGGTTTTATCTTTTTTTTTTTTCAGTGAAGAATGTTTTAGACAATTGTTTAGAGTAAACACTTTAGAGTATTGGGGTTTTTAGAATATTGATTACCAAAATGACCACCAGTAAATCTCCAGCACTGTGGCAGAATGGGAGAGTGTGAAATTTAGGCTCACGTAAGGGTCTTTATTTTGTTGTTTGTGTGGTTTAGGCTACATCCAGCCATACTCAGGGCTTACCCCTGGCTCTCTGCTCAGGGCTCACTCCTGACAGTTTTTGTATATGTGGTGCTGGGGATTGAATCTGGGTTGGCTTTATCCAAGGGAAGTGCCCTACCCACTATGCTATCTCTCAGAGCTCAATTTTGTGTGTGTGGTTTTGTGTCAACAATGAAACACAGAATCCCACACATGTGAAGCATGTGTTCCCCACCCACCCCCTTTATTTAACTGTTAAAATTCAATCATTTACTACTAACTCTGTGACCTTGGGCAAATACTTTAGTTCTTTTCCTGTTTTCTGATTTCCTATCCATAAAATAAGGATAATAATATCCGCTTTCAAGGGGATGTTGTGAGATTTAAATGAGACACACAATACTTGGCACAAAGTACCGAAGAAAACAAAGGTCAGCTTCCTTCCTCCCATCTGCGACTACTATTTTCACTCAGCCTTCCTCCTCTGGAGATCCTCTCTGCCCTTTCTTCTCTTTTCCTTTCACCAAAACAAAACGCAGACCCTCACTCCACTCACGACAGCGGACAGATCTGTTCTTAGTTCCTGGAGGAACTAAGTCATCCAAAGCTGGAATGGTGCTGACACGCATTGGAATGATGCTTCAGCAAGATGCTCTAGGACACTTGACTGCTGTGTGCCCGCACCAGGGCTGCACCCAACCCGTTCATTCAGCCATGAGCAACTCCAGCCGTCTCCTCTCGTTGAGTGGTTTCAGTTACTACCTGATTGCTCCTTGAAGACCCTATGAATAGGCCTAGTGGAATGGGAATGTGCCCCGCAGACATCTGGTCTACCCTCTGCTGGTGCCCCCTTTGTTGGATGAGACATGGATTCTGACTTTTTCTTCTGTGAGACGCTGTGTGCACAGTGGGGTATAAGAGATAGAGATGTGGGGGCAGGGGGCGGGCTCCTTGCTGGAGTTGACCTGGCTCCTTGCTCTACTCCCTCGACCCTAGATATAAAAATAAAACTTAGGGCCAGGGAGATGTCTCAAAAGGCTGAGACACATGCATTTGCAGGCAGGAGTCCCGGATTTGATCCCCACACTACCTGTTTCCGACCAGCTAGTTGCTTGGGGGTGGATCCAGATTTTGCTTGAGGAACCATTAGATTACAGGAGATCTAATTTGGGGCTCCTGCATGCAAAGCATGTTCTCAAGCCCTTTGAGCTATATCCCCGGCCCAAAAAGGATGTGGTAATGCCATGTCATGCAAATGGGTTGCTTTTATGCCGCAGACCCCAGGCCAGCATGTGAATCAGTCGTGTCCCACACAGCGTCAGACTGTTGCAGACACAGAGAGTAACAGGAGGAGGGAAAGACTAGAAGGTGACCAGGGAAGTCTTCAAGAATCTTGGGTTGGACTGGAAAAGAGCAGAGCAAGTAAGTGCGACAAAAAGAAAGGCACTGCCCACTGCAGCCATGGCTCTTGAGGCCCTGAGTCAGGTGGGACAGGAAATAAGAAAGAGAGCCCACACCAGGTTGTGCATGCAGATGAGCTGTGCTGGAGGGCTCTAGAACCTTCCACTGGGAGCAGACTCATGGGAGGAGGCCTCCCAGGAGCATCTCAATCCTCAGCAATCTTTAGGGCCCTCTGTACCAAGGGGAATTTCTCCCTTGACCTGAGTAAAGTAGAATCCTTGCGTGCACCCTGCATTTCCGCCCCCATGTGGCCTTGGCTGGCCCCAGAGTAGGATGTCCTTTTGGCATGTTACCAGAAAGAGGGGAGGCCTCAAGCCTGGAAACCTCATGGGTGCAAGGAAGGCCTGGTGGCTGCCTCCAACGTGCTGGGCCGACAAAAGCCCTGACCAGAGATTGCAGGGGCCTGGTTTAAAGGGACAGGCCACCGGGTGGGCAGCCCTGGGAGAGGTGAATTCTGAAATCAAAGGATGGCTGGGGTTCTGGAGCTCAGAGTGGGGTGGATCCTGTGCAGATTCTCCACCCTGTCTAGAGCCTTGGGTCGGCGCTCCACTGAGACTCAGCCTTCTAGGTGCAGGACTGCTCCCCGGACCCCTGAGCTCAGTTTGCTGCTGGCTTGGGTGTATGGGGATGACTGACCTGGAAGACGGGGACTGCTTGGGAGCTGACTCCCCTTCCTGCGAGCCCCTGGTCTCTGGGGCATCCCAGGCCTCTCCAGATCTCTTAATTGAGGAAGTGGCCCGCCAGCGCAGCCAGGTGACCTTTGGGGTAGGCCCTCTGGGTGTCTGTCTCGCGGCTGCTCTGGGCAGTGCTGGAATGGAGAGGCGCAGAACAGGGCTGCTGGGAACGGGGCTGCTGCCCGCCCCCCAAGCTTTTTATTTATTTATTTATTTATTTATTTATTTATTTATTTATTTGCTTCCAGGTCAACTGTTTTGACTTCTTTGCTAGAGACATTAATCTCGTGAGCTCATGGTACCTAGGACCACTTTCTCTCTCTTCCTCCTCAGGAGCGGCAAAGGCGGGTGGCAGGGGAGCAAGGGAAGCCACGTTAGGTGTGTGGGGGGGTGGGGCTGTGGGGGTGCAGGTGATGTGGGGTTTGGAGGCTGTGTGTATGGCGGGCATGGGTCTGTGGAAGGCGTGGGGCTGTGGAGGTGTTAGCAGGCCAGGGTCTAGGGGCAGTTTGGGGGCCCAGGCAGAGTGAGAGAGTTGTGGGTGAGAGTGTGAGCGTGTGAGGAGGAGTGGGCTGTGTACGATTCGGTCGGGTGATTACCACAGCTCCGAGCCCCTGAGAACGAGTGTTGTCCTTTGGGATTTGGCCCTCACTGAGCACAGCTGAGGGAGCAAAGGTGACCGAGGGACAGTGCCAAGTCCCCCTGAGTGGAAGGAGCTTTCCCTGGGCAAGATGTCGCTGTCTCAGCCCTTGCCTGGACCCCACGGCTGACTGGCCCGGCTTCTTTCTTTCTTTCTTTCTTTCTTTCTTTCTTTCTTTCTTTCTTTCTTTCTTTTTTTTTTTTCTTTTTGGACCACACCGTTGATGCTCAGGGGTTACTCCTGGCTCTGCATTCAGGAATTACTCCTGGTGGTGCTCAGGGGACCATATGGGATGCTGGGAATCAAACCCAGGTCGGCCGCATGCAAGACAAACACCCTACCCGCTGTGCTATCGCTCCAGCCCCTGGCCCGGCCTCTTTCTGCTTGACTTCCTCTCGCCCACCTCTGAGCCCAGCAGGTGGCTGGTGACTGTCAGCTGTGGGCAGCCCACCGCCCCCACCTGTCTTGGCCCGTGTTCTTGTGCTTGGACCTGGCCCTAGGCATTCCTGGGGGGGGGGGGGTCATCCCGGGACCCAAATCTTGTCCAAGGGCTCTGGCTCATCTTTGCCATGTGTCCTTGTGGGAGAGCAGAACACAGGGCTGGACCACCCTCGGGGTTTCCCTCACCAGTGCCTTGGACCCTCAGTGGCCATACTTACTCGCCCCTGACTGGTAGGAGGCCCCAGCCGTGGCTCCAGAGAAGATTCGGGGTCCCTGCAGACTTCCAAGGAATTTGCCCAGAATCTCACCTGGTGTGAGCCCCCACGAGCTGGAGGCGTGTGACCTGGACCAGCTGGAGGCGCTCCCTGACTCCAGCACGTTGCTCTCGGGCCAGGCGTCTGTCTCTGGACGCTGGTCGCATGGGGGTGTGGCTGCAGTGAACCCAAGGGACACAGTCCCCTCCTCCTGGGCCGCACTATCACGTAAAAGGCGCCTGGTGCTCCTCCTTGCCGGCTCTGGTGGCCGAGCCCACCCAGCGCCCGGAGGACTCGGGCGCCCAGCAGTGAGGTGGGCCGGCAGCTGCTCTCCACTCCCTCTGGTGAGTGCCCCTACAAGGCAGAGTATTGCTGGCATCTCCTGGCCCGGCTTTGGTCCCTCTGATGGGCGGGAACAGTTGTGACCTGCTTTCTGGCCTCCTCCTGGGAGTTCCTCTTGCCCTTGCAGGAATCCTGGGGAACTGGATTCCCTGCGGCCTGAGCTCGGGTGATGGTGTGTGTGTGTATGTGTGTTGTGTGGGAGGAGTTAGTATGGGGGACAGAGACCTTAGGATAGTGTGGGGAGGAAAGCTGAGGAGGGGGCCACAGTGGGGAACACGAGGCCTGCCAGGTCTTCATTTCCGGTCACCGCCTCTCAGGCCCTTCCTTCCTGCTGTGTGGAATCTCCCGGTTTCCTCTGACCGACAGGGACCCCGAGATGTAGCTGTCCAGAAGCACTGGGTTGTGTTCCTGATTGTGAAAGTTGCGTGTAAGAGTTTCCACAGGGAGACGTGGGAGAATTTTAACTTAAAACGGAATTGAGGGGTCAGAGTGATAGCATAGTGATAGCACAGTGGGTAGGGCACTCGCCTTGCACGCGGCTGCCCTGGGTAGGGGTAATTCCTGAGCATCGCTGGATGTGACCCCCCCCCAAAAAAAAAACGGAATTGAGTTCCCTCCCTCTGTTGCTGTTGAGACCCCTCCCTCTTTTGCTGCTGTGCCGACCAGGAGCTCCACACAAGGTCCTTGTCATTGCAAAGATCCCCAAGAGCAGTGCCTTTGGGATGAACCCGGGCATGGCGGCAAAACCAGGGCCCAAACTCAGGGCCTCAGTCTTGCAAAGCCAGTGCTTTTGTCCCTAGCTCTCCCTGGCCCAATGTAAAAAAAAAAAAAAAAAAAAAGATATAGGTGGTGTGTGTGTGTGTGTGTGTGTGTGTGTGTGTGTGTGTGCGCGCTTCATACCAAATGAAGCTTCAAACCAAATGCTTCATACAGGCAGGGTCTGTACTTACCATGAAGCCACTTCCCGCTCCTTTGATCTGTTTGTCACTGTAGAGGCCACAGCTCGTGGCGAGGGGCAGCCTCGTGGTGCCCGTCAAACCCAGGGCCTCACGTAGGCAAGGCATGTGCTCAGCCGCTTTGGGCCACAGTCCTGCCCGGACCACAGCTCCCAGGCAGTGCTCAGGGGGCCTGAGATCCTCAGCCTGGCGGTGAGGACAGGGTCGGGCGGTGTGGGTGCCCAGTGATATTTCGCTGCTCCGTTCTGTCGAGCTGGGGGCCACCAGGGCCAGCCCTGCCAATGCTCGGGAGCCACAGGACTGCACCTACTGGTGCTCAGTGAGTCCTGCAGTGCCCAGAATCGAACTCGGGGCTTCCCACATACACTGGGCAAGTGCCTCCTTCACTGTCCTCTGCTCTGCTAGAACACAGAGATCTTCCTGTGAACCCCGATTCCCCCGTCCAGGGCAGGCGGGAAGGAGCTCTGGGGAATAGGCGCCAGCAGCCAAGAAGGAGCCACTTGGGGCCATTTCGATTCAGCTCCGGGGGACGCGGGGTGCCAGAGGGCCCTGTGCATGGGGGTGAAACACAGCAGTAGTTTTCTCTCTCCCCGCGTTTAAAATGTGCCCCACAGAGAGAACACAGGGCAGTGCACGAGATCCAGTGATGAGGCTGACTTGGGAGAAGCTGGTGGAACAACCTAGAATGTCTGGGTTTTAAGGAAGGAAGCTGGCAAGCTGCTCTCCCTGTGGGAGCTGGGGTAAGGGAGGGAAGGGGCAGCAGGGTCACAGGGGTGTCCTGTGCAGGGCAGGGCAAGCCTCGTACAGAGCCCAGGGACTGGGTCCTGGTGGGCCCAGCGGGTGTCGGGCGTGGAGAGGAGCAGGACACCTATCTGAAGAGAAACCCAGGACCCGAGCAAGAGTGAGGTGCAGGGTAGGGCGTTCCGCTTGCCCGCAGCCGACCGGGTTTTATCCTCGGCATCCCCCTCCTCAAGCACCATCGGGAGTGATTCCCGAGCTCAGACTGTGGGCTTGAGACCCTCCCCACCCCCACCAGGCTTGAGATCTCCCCATCCGCCCTCCTCGGGGAAGAGAGGCCGAGACAGGCGGGAGCTCCTCAGCGCCCTGCGCCCAGCTTGGGGATTGAATTGCCCGAGGTCACGTCTGTCACCTTGAGTCAATCTCGAGAAGTCCAGATCTCCCGATCGTGTGGGATCCCAGGAGGACGTCTAGGTCCTGCCTGGCACAGAGCTGGAAGTTGGCGCCCAGCCCATCAGGGTTCAGGGCTGAGGCCCAAGACCCGCAAGCTCTCCCAGGGCCCAGCAGAGGAATTCTGCTAGGCCTGTGCTTAGCAGCAAGAGAGCAGGCGAGCCTGGCACCGGGAGTGGCTGCAGGGCCGCCACCCACGCCCAGCTCTGGTCTCTGGGAGCGCCCTCACCTCTCTCTCCGCCCTTTGACTCGGAACCATTGTGTGGCTCTGCCCCACACATTTCCTGCCCTGCCCGCCTCCAGCCATCTGCTGGCAGTTGTGTGGACTGATTTCAGTGCCTGATACAGCTTAGCCCTGGCACCGACCTGCCATGGGCATGACCGCCTGCCCGCTCCCCAGATTGCCCCTGTCTTCCTGGGAGTTCTGGAGCTGGAGTCTGCGGGGTTCTCCCTGGCTGACCCGCTGACTCCCTGCAGGGGCTTCGGAACATTCAGACTTGACAAATGGGGACTGTGTATTAGATAATACTGTGAAAACATTAAGTTTTATGGGTGTGCTATTGCCAT
The DNA here is from genome assembly GCF_027595985.1 of Sorex araneus. Classification (NCBI taxonomy): domain Eukaryota; kingdom Metazoa; phylum Chordata; class Mammalia; order Eulipotyphla; family Soricidae; genus Sorex; species Sorex araneus. Next base: position 37,593,306 of record NC_073308.1, on the reverse strand, counting down.
TGTGTTGATATGAAAGAAAGCCCGGTTTTTGTCTTTTTGAATCATTGTGGGGGCTGCAACTGGTGGGGTCCCCAGGGTCAGGAGGGTCACAGCCATGGTGCTGGGGGCCATGCCGTGAGGCCATTTGACCGAGTGTCTCCCATAAGCAAGGCATAGATGGGTTCTGTAAATCCAGCCACAGCCTGGGGGCCCTGGAATATTTACACTTTATTAAAGAATTTTTTTGTTTGTTTTGGGTCACACCAGCCAGTGCTCAGGACTTACTCCTGGTTCTGTGCTCAAGGATCACTCTGGATCACTCTGGTGGGCTTGTGATCGAACCTGGGGCTGTCTGTGTGCAAGGCAAATGCCCTCCCTGCTGCACTGTCACTCCAGCTGGGGGGGGGATTCTAGAATATTTCAGTTCACTGAAATATTTTGTTGTTGTTGTTTCCCAATATTTTATTTATCCTTTATGACACACTTGGCATTATCAAGGAGAAATAGTATTATATCACTTTTTTAAACAGCTTTTTATTTTTGAATTGAAGCACTGTGAGATACACATTTATAGAGTTGTTCATGATCAGGTTTCAGTCATACAGTGTTCCAACACCCATCCTCCACCAGTGTATATTTCCCACCACCAGTGTCCCCAGTTTCCCTCCCACCCCCCTCCCCCACCCCCAGCCTGTCTCTATGGCAGACACTTTCCTTCCTTCTCTCTCTCGGCAGTATGGTTTGTGATAAAGAGACTGAGAGGTTACCCTGTTGGTTCCTTTACCTCACTCCTCGCTGGAGTATTTGGCGCCGAGCTGCTTGCATCCTGCTCTCAGGTGACTAAGCTGACAGGGAGCCAGGGGGAAGGCCAGCAGACAGCTCTTGAGGCGTGAAATGAGCTGGAGGAATGGCATGCAGAGGGTTTTCCTCTGCTCTGAGATGGACCCTGGGAGAGAGTCCGGACAAGGCCACCTGGGCGCGCCACTCATGCATCTCTGTTGTAGTCAAAGGCGTCATTCTTGTCGAAGTTCCCCCAAGCTGCTCTCTGTCACATGGGATCTGCTGGTGCTGGCCCCCACCCCTCCCAGCTCATGAGCTCAACACCCCTTCCACCTGAGAAATCTTTAGTGGTCTTTTTGTTTTGTTTTGTTTTGTTTTTTTGTTTTTGGGTCACACCCGGTGATGCACAGGGGTTACTCCTGGCTCATGCACTCAGGAATTACTCTTGGCGGTGCTCCGGGGACCCTATGGGATGCTGCGAATCAATCCTGGGTCGGCCGTGTGCAAAGCAAGCACCCTACCGGCTGTGCTATCGCTCCAGCCCCAATCTTTAGTGATCTTGAATAGAGATAAACAAACCAAACATTTACTGATAATAAATTATACATTTTATTGTAAAACAAAAAAAATTTTTTTTTTTTTTTGCTATTTGGGTCACACCCAGAGATGCACAGGGGTCACTCCTGACTCTGCACTCGGGAACCACCCCGGTGGTGCTCAGGGGATCTTATGGGATGCTGGGAATCGAACCCAGGTCAGCCGCATGCAAGGCAAATGCCCTACCCGATGTGCTATGGCTCCAGCCCCAAAACAAAAAAAAGTTAAGTCACGTGCCCCCTCCACTTTGGCATGGTGACCTACAGTTTAAGAAGCTAGAATATTTGTTATTGTTGTTGTTGTTTTGGGATCACACCTGGTGATGCTCAGGACTGACTCCTGGTTCTGGACTCGGGAATTACTCCTGGCAGTGCTTAGGGGACCATATAGGGTCCTGGGGTCGGACCTGGGTTGGCTGCATGTAAGGCAAGTGCCTACCCTCAATGCTATTGCTCCAAACGAAGGGGTGTAATTCTTCCAACCCAGGAGTATCATGTTTAAAAGTTCATCCTGAAGGAGTAACTATAATCAAATTTGAAATAAAGACACAGTAACTTCCTGAAGAAGAGTCTTATAGCTAATAGATATTATTGTGAAGGGGGTAAAATTGGGTTTTGTTTCCTTTTTCCTTTTTGACCCACACTCCAGCAATGCTCAGGGATTACTGCTGGATCTGCAGTCAGGAATTGCTTCTGGCATGCTCTGGGGACCATATGGCAGGCCTGGGATTGAACCTGGGTTGGCCAGGTGCAAGGCAAGCACCCTCCCCACTTTTTCTTTTAAAGTTCATCCTTACACTTAGGTGATATAAGTCAGTCTTCTTTTTTTTTAATATTTAATATTTTTTAAAATTCTCTGTGAATTACCTAGTAGTACTGTGTGTTACACATTCAGGTGTCTGAGCTGTGTGACCACTTAAATAATTGTGCTTTTCATTCTTATGACTCCCAAACTGTAAGCACCTACAGAGAATTCTGATATAAAAGAAACTATGCTCACATTTCTACAGCCAATTGCTGTAAAAAAGAAAACAAGTTTATCATGTACTGTGTGTAGGTGAAAGAGTGGGTGGGGGGCCGGAGTGATAACACTGTGAGGTGGGCACTGGCCTTGCACGCAGCCACCCCAGGTTAAATCCCCGCATCTCATATGGTTCCCCGAGCACTGGCAGGATTATTTCTGAGCACAAAGCCAGGAGTAACCCCTGAGCTCTGGTGGGAGTGACCCAAAACTAAACAAACAGAGAGTATAAATTACACTCTTTGTATGTCAGAGCCACACTGTGACTTTGATAATGGTTTTTCCCTTCATAATGACAAACTAGTGTTGATTTACTATGACAACAAATGACTTACTAGGACAATAAATGACTGAGTAGGACAATAAATGACTAAGTCAGCAGTGACAATATCATATAAAGAAAGGGAACGTGGGCTGGAGTGATAGCACGGAGGGTAGGGCGTTAGCTTTGCACGTAGCTGGCCCAGGGTTCAATCCCCAGCATCCCATAGGGTCTCCCGAGCACCAGCAAGAGTAATTCCTGAGTGCAGAGCCAGGACTAACCTCTGAGCATCACCGGGTGTGACCCAAAAAACAAAAAGAAAAAAGAAAAGAAGAAAAGAAAGGGACTGTGGGGCCAGAGAGAAAGTATAGTAGTTAGGGCATTTGCACAGAGCCTACGTGGGTTTAATGACCAGAACCCCAAGGCCCTGAGCATGCCAGATGTGACTCAAAAACCCAAAACAGCCACAAACAAACAAATACACACAAAGACAAAGCAAATGCTTTCAAAAAGACTTTGTAGATTTTGGTTTTTAATTTTAAATGGTTATTTTGGAATTTACCTGTCAGTCCTGAACTATGATCTCAAATATGTATTTTTTTTTTCTTGGTCATACCCAGCGGCACTTTCTCCTAACTCTGCACTCGGGATTCGGTCCTGGTGGGCTCCAGGGGCCATTTGGAATGCTGGAGATCGACCCCAGGTTGGCATGCAGAGCAAAACACCCTGTTTCCTACACTATATCTCCGGCCCTCAAATACATATTTTCTTATAGAGATGTTAAAAGTGTATCTGTAAGTATGATTAGATAAATATTCATTGATTCCCTAACTGGGTATCCATTTCTAAGGATACTTTTTTTAGATACCGAAATTAAATGTTACTAAGGCTGATCCTAAAAAAAAAAAAAAAGAAGAAGAAGAAGAAAAAAAGCAACGAAGGTGGGGCTGGAGCGATAGCACAGCGGGTAGGGCATTTGCCTTGCAAGCGGCTGACCCAGGTTTGATTCCCAGCATCCCATATGGTCCCCTGAGCACCACCAGGGGTGATTCCTGAGTGCATGAGCCAGGAGTAACCCCTGTGCATCGCCGGGTGTGACCCCCCCCCCAAAAAAAAAAGCAAAAAAAAAAAAAAGCAATGGCGGTCAAGAGCAGTCAGTACCTCTTTCCTGAAACCTTGTGGATATTTGATTTATTCACAGGACTCCAGCAGCCCCGAACACTGAGAGACTAGAACAATACGGAATTCGTTCGCCCAGTGGAGGCGGGTAGAGCGGGAACTGAACCGGGGCATGGGGAGGCAGGAAGCGTGAATCCCGGTTTCCTAAAGTTTTCTGCTCTTCAGCTCCTGGGGTTGAGGTCTGAGTGGCCGTCAGCTGGTGCCTGCCGGGTGTGGGAAGTGTCTCCGCCTTCCTCCTTCTTTTTTTTTTTTTTTTTTTTTTGCTTTTTGGATCACACCTGGCGATGCACAGGGGTTACTCCTGGCTGCGCACTCAGGAACCACCCCGGGCGGTGCTCAGGGGACCATATGGGATGCTGGGATTCAAACCCAGGTCGGCAGCGTGCAAGGCAAACGCCCTACCCACTGTGCTATCACTCCAGCCCCCCGCCTTCCTCCTTCTGGCTTCAGGACTATCCCTCTGCTGTCACTCGGACCCTCCCCGAGCCGGGGTCTCCCGGTCCTGTGGGGGTGCTCCTCCCCTGCCTCCTCAGCAGGAGAGAGACAGAGCCTGTGGGCGTGCAGCTCTCAGGGGGCACTGAGCAGGCTGTGGGAGGGAGGCTGGGCAGCCGACAGTCCTGGGTCTGCCTCCATGGCTGAAGTCTCGGTTACCAAGAGTGTGTCTTTGACCACGTAGTTCAAGTTCGTTCTTCTCTTAAGAACAAGATGGCTTTTTAAATTTTAATTTTTTTAAGTTGAATTACAAAGTATTGTGGTACTTTTGGGACTGGAGCAGTAGTACAGAGGGTAGGGCATTTGCCTTGCACGCGGCCGACTTGGATTTGTTTCCTCTATCCCTCTTGGGGAGCTCGACAAGCTACGCAGAGTATCCCACCCACATGGCAGAGCCTGGCAAGCTACCCGTGGCATATTCGACATGCCAAAACCAGTAACAACAAGACTCACAATGAAGACATATACTGGTGCTCGCTTGAGCAAATCGATGAACAACGGGACCACAGTGCTACAGAGGCACTTTTTGCTGGGGTGGGAGTGAGCACACCCTACAGTGCTCAGGTGTGGAGTTTGTTCACACCTGGTTTTTCACTCAGGAATCATTTCTGGCAGTGCTGGGTGGGGTGGGGTGGGGTGAGGGATCAGAGCCGTGTCAGCCGCATGCAAGACAAGTGTCCTGCCCACTGTACTATCTCTCCAGCCCCTTAAAGGTGACAGATCCCTAGACATTTCATTTTTGACCAGTTTTTGGTTGTATGTGTGTGTTAGGGTGGGGGTGCTCACCTGGCTGTGCTCAGGGGCTGTTCCGGTTCTGTGTGAGGGGGACCGTGCCATGCCAGGGATCAACCCTGAGCTTCCTGCAGCACAGCATGAGCCGTGCTGGACCTGTTGGGCTCTCTCTGCCCCGGATCAAGGGTCTGAAGACTGTTTGAGACCTGTGTGGTCTGATATTAAAGAAGGGGCCCTTGGTCCGATCTGGGGGGTGTCCGAGAAGGCTTTCCTGAAGCTCACGAGCAAAGTCTGAACAGGATGGGAGTCACACATGCCAAAGAGAAGGCAGGCAGTAAACACGGGGACCCCTGCACGTGGTACTGTGAGGCTGGAGAAGGGGTGCAGGGAGCTGAGGCCAACCTGCGGAGGGACCCTGGAGAGCCTTGAAGGAGTCTGAGCTGCCTGCAGAGGTGCCGGCGGCTCGCTGCTCTGATGGGCCCACTGGCACCGTGGACAGGCCCTTAAGGAAGGGAGATTGGGAGGAGGGGGTTCACGGCCTGAGTGAAAGCCAGGGTTTCATAGGACGGAAGGCAGGCTCGATCCGGGGCAGTCTTGGGATCCTGCGGGGACGTGGGTGTGCGGGGAGGTTGGGATCTGGCGGAAGAGGCCCCAGTCGTGGCCACTGTGATCAGATTTGGGGTGAGAGAAAGGAGGAGTCCAGGGCGACTTGACGCTTCTAGCTCCAGTGATTGGCCGTGCTGGGGGCTAGCAGGGCGCCGGCTGCGGCTCCTGGACACGGGGGTTAGAGGCGACTGTCCAGCAGAAGGCCACCTCTCTGCTGGGCCGAGCCAGCTCCCACCTGTCAGGCACGGGCCAGGGAGGAGGATGACAGAGGAAGCGGTGCAGAGCCAGAAGCAAAACGGTTCAAGGGAACTGGGGCGGAAAGGACTCCAGGAACGAGGCAGTGGCTCTGGATCTCACGGCGGAGTGTCACGGCGACATCTAGGCAGCAGATAGGAGGGTCTGTTGAGCTGGACACCTGGCCGGTCATTGCTGTTGGAGCAACTTGGTGGAATCTTAGGGCAGATGCCAGATTATAGGGAGAGGAGTAAATGGAAGCATCATTTGCAAATATCATTTGTAGTCTATTCTCTTTGTGCTCGGCTAGGAAAGGGAGGACACTAAAGATAAATGTCCACAGTAGGGCATTCAGGCTGTTGAGAGGGACTCAAAGAAAGGCAGGGTGCTTGCAGGACAGGGTTACGTTCATTCCTTCCTTTCCTCACTCTTGTCTCCTTCCATCCTTCCCTCTTCTTTCCTCCTTCCCTCCTCCTCCCCTCCTCCCTTCTTCCTTATCTTCCTCCCCTCTCTCTTTCTCTGCTTCTTCCCCCTTTTCTCACTTCCTTTCTTCCTTCCCTTCTTCCCTAGTCTCCCTTCCCTCCTCCCTTCTTTCCTACACTCCCCCTCCTCTCCCTTTCTCCTTCCCTTTCTCCACATCTTACTCCCTCTTTCCCTCCTCCTCAGCTAGAGAAGCTGGACCACATTTATGTGCCCTAGTGGGAGGTCCTGTTAAGAGAAGGTGCGGGAGAGGGAAGGAATTTGGGGGGAATCACCTGGAGGGGAGCCAGCGGATGGCCCAGAACCCAAGAGGGCTGTTCCTCAGCAGGAGGCAGGGCCCCTCGACCCCAGAGACAGAAGGAAGAAAGATGATGAGTGTGGGTGTGGATGACTTAGAGGGGGAAAGAGGCAGGAAGTTGAGAGATTATTTCCAGTGACCTCAATATTCCTCTTTGTAATGGTGTCTGGCTAATACAAATAAATCTTAGTATTCTGCTTGTGCCAGCTCCTGGCTGAAAAGACAGCCATCCCCTGGATTAAAACAGCTTAAGCTCCATGCAGTTTTCAGCATTTACTGCCGTCTCCCCTCTAATCACGAGGAAGTTTTTGCTGGTCCCAGAGGTTTGTTTTTGGTGGTGCTGGGGCTCACACTCATGCACCCTCCTCTGAGCCAACTCCCCCCGACCCTGGCTCAGCTTCTTAGCTCCCGGCAGCTGAGTTCTCAGTGCAGGTTCTCAGCTGCTCACCAGATTTCTGAGATTTTCAAATACTAAGGGGCTGTCTGAGCCTCTGTGGATCCAAACTGGCCTCCCAGGAGCTGTCCAGGACAACTCTGGGCCGGGAGAGCAGCCGAGATCTCGGCCTGGTGTGTCTGCGGTCAGTTTGGCTCTTCCATCTTGGAGAAACCACTTCTCAAGCTCAATCGTTGGATTCCCTGGGCCGGAGTGACAGTTCAGCGGGTGGGGTGTTGGCCTTGCATGCTGTGGGCCCGGGTTTGAGCACCTGAACCACATATGGTCCCCTGAGCACCACCAGGAATGGTTCCCAAGTGCAGAGACAGGAGTGACTCCTGAGCACTGCCAGGTATGGCCCAAAAACAGCAACAAAAGACTCGGATTCCTGCGTGGCTGGGGCTCCTGTCTCCACACCTGTGTCGCCCTAGAGCACAGGGCCCTAGCAGGGGGTCTAACAGTGACCCCGCTCACTTTGGATCTGATAGATTCTGCCACCGTGAACCCCAGCACCTTTTTCCTATCCTGTCTGGTGACTTTCTTTATTTTGGGGTTTGGGCCACACAGAGCTGTGCTCAGGGATACTCCTGGCAGGCTCAAGGGATCATAGGGTGCTGGGGAATCAAACCCTGGTCGGCCACGTGCAAGGCAAACACCTTGCCCTCTGTACTTTCACTCCAGTCCCTAGTTCTGTCAACTTCATTATTGTGATGAAGAATAGGTGTGAGTCGCCCATTGGTGAAGTGGGGCTGTAGAAGGAACAACTCTGGACAATTTTCTGCAATCCGACTGCTCTGCTCCTGGCACCGAAGATCAGAATGAACCACCCCCTCTTCCTCTTCCCGCCCCCCTCCCCAGTCTCTCTTGTTGGGTGCGCACACACAAAGGTGTCTGCGCCTCAGCTTTGGCTGCAGACCACAGTGTCCTGAGTTGCTGAACAGCAAATCTCACTGCCCTTCCACACAGTGCTCAGGCCAGAGTGTCTTGCAGGTCCTGGGGCCGTGCTTCCAGAAAGTTCTCATTGTTTCCAGTCTGCAGTTGGTGGAGGCCAACATGCCAGGTTACTATTCTCGTGGCAGTCAAGCTAGGGTGCCCGCAACTGTTTTCATTACATTATTTTTTTTAATGCTTTAGTTAGTTGATGAATTTTTATTATTTTTGATTTACTCATTTGTTTAACTGAATCGCTGTGAGATACACAGTTACAAAGTTGTTCATCGTTGGGTTTCAGCCATACGATGGTCCAACACCCTTCCCTTCACCAGTACACATTTCCCACCACCAATGTCATACCACCCCCTACGCCCACCCCCCAAGCCTGCGTCTATGGCAGACACTTTTATTCTCTCTCTCTCTCTCTCTCTCTCTCTCTCTCTCTCTCTCTCTCTCTCCTTTTGGCCATTGTGGTTTGCAATACAGGTACTGAAAGGTTATCATGTGTATCCCTTTACCTCCTTTCAGCATTTAGTTCTTGTGCAGAGTGATCACTTCCAACTATCACTGTCAAAGTGTTTTTCTTCTCTGTTGTGACTTCCCTCCCTCCCATCCGCTTGTGGCTAGCTTCCAACCATGGACCAGTCCTCCTGGCCCTTATTTCTACTTGATTTAGGTATTAATTAGTCTCATATTATGTTGTTTTATAGCTTGCAAATGAGTGTATCATCCATCTCCCTCTTACTCATTTCACTCAGCATCATACTCTCCAAGTCCATCCATGTACATGAAAATTTCATGACTTCATTTTTCCTAATAGCTGTGTAGTATTCCACTGTATAGACGTACTACAGTTTCTTTATCCAGTCATCTGTTATCGGGCACTCAGGTTATTTCCAGATTGTAGCTATTGTCATTAGTGCTAACAATGAATATAGAAGAGCAGGTGACTTTTCCAAAGGACACAACTTCTTTTATTATTATTATTATTATTATTATTGAATCACCGTGCGATACATTTACAAGCTCTCATGCTTGAATTTCAACCATATGATGATCAAACACCCATCCCTCTACCAGTGCACATTCTCCACCACCAATGTCCCCAGTATACCCTCCCCTTTCCAGCCCTCCCTCTGCCTCCATGGCAGACAGTTTTCCCTATACTCTCTCTCTACTTCTAGGCATTATGGTCTGTAATACAGATACCAAGAGGTTATCATGTTTGGTCCTTTGTCTACTTTCAGCACACATCTCCCATCCCCATGTGATTCCTCCAACCATCATTAACTTAGTGATCCCTTTATTCCAGCTACCTCTCCCCCAGCTCATGAGACAGGCTTCCAACTATGGGGCAGTGTTCCTGGCCCTCGTGTCTACTTGGGTGTCCATCTCATGTTATTTTCTATTTCACAAATGAGTACAGTCCTTCTATGTCTGTCCCTCTCTTTTTGGCTCATTTCACTTAGCATGATACTCTCCAACCACTTACAAGCAAATTTCATTACTTCATCTCTCCTAACAGCTGCATAGTATTCCATTGTGTAGATGCACCAAAGTTTCTTTAACCAGTCATCTGTTCTCTGGTACTTGAGTTATTTCCAGGTTCTGGCTATTGTGAACAGTTCTACAATGAAAATACAGGGACAAATGTCATTTCTACTGTGCTTTTTTGCACCCTCAGGATATATTCCCAGAAATGGTATTGCGGGGTCATATAGAAGCTCAATTTCTAGGTTTTGTTTGTTTGTTTTTTGGTCACACCCGGGGTCATTCCTGACTCTGCACTCAGGAATTACTCCTGGCGGTGCTCAGGGGACCATATGGGATGCTGTGAATCGAACCAGGGTCAGCTGTGTACAAGGCAAACGCCCTACCCGCTATGCTATCACTCCAGCCCTAATTTCTAGTTTTTGAAAGAATGTCCATATTGTTTTCCAGAAAGGCTGGACCAGTCGGCATTCCCACCAACAGTGAAAGAGCGTCCCTTTTTCCCCACATCCACGTCAGTACTGGTTGCCTTTGTTCTTTTGAATGTGTGCCAGTCTCTGTGGTGTGAGATGATATCTCATTGTTGTTTTGATTTGCATCTCCCTGATGATTAGCGATGAGGACACAACTTCTTAAGAAAAGGATACAATTCTGAACACAGGGAGATCCTAGCACCTAGAAGCAGCTGACCTGGCACCCCCCCCCCACACACACACCCGCCTGCCTGCCTGCCAGGGCGGGGATGCAACAGCTCAGCACACCTGTCCTCAGATGCAATCTCACATGCTGACTGATTTTGTTTTATTGCCACTCCTGGCATTTTGCTAGCATCTTACTGCAATCTGAGGTCTGTTCCACAAGGCTCTCTTGTACTTTTCATTTATAGCTTTATTGATGCATAAACGGTGTATAATAAACTGTGCATATTTAAAGTGTTCAATATGACAAATGTTGACCTGTGTCGATAGCCCTGAAACCACCAAGATAATGAGCGTACATCCTCAGAGGTTCCCCTCTGCCCCTGGCTGGGCCATCCCTCTCTCTGCTTCCCAGACAACCACCAGTCTGCCTTCTGCATGGAACCCTACATGCTCTACCCTGTTGTCTGGGGCCTTCTTCCTTGTTAATGTGAATGTCACCCTGTCACTGCGTGGAATATTTTGGAAAACAATATGGACATTTCTTTTTGTTGTTGTTGTTGCTAAGTAGTAGTCAGTGGTGTGAGGAAAATTCTACTTTTTAAAAAATCTACTTCCACTTGGGTTGTTTGCAGTTCTTGACGTTACAGCTAAAGCTACTATAAATAGGGCTAGAGTGATAGTACAGTCAATAGGGCACTTGCCTTGCACCTGGCCAAAATATGGGATATTGGGGACCAGATTTGATCCCCAATATCCCATATGGTCCCCTGAGCACCAGCAGGAATGATCTCTGAGTGCAGAGCCTGGAGTAAGCTCTGAGCACCACCAGGACTGGCCCCCAAACCCCCCTCCACACACACACACACACACACGCACACACACATGCACACAGAGAATCAAAGGTACTATAAATAATCGTGGAAAAGTCTGGGTAAGGACAGCTTTTATTTCCTTTTGGAGGAGCCTCCCAGGCAGAGCTCAGGGGGACCCGCCCAGTGATACTGAACCAAGGGGACTGATGGTTCAGAGCTGCTGGAGGGGACAGCGCTGCTCTGGCCCTGCAGTGTCAGGGGCCACCAGGGACAGCTGGGGATATGCCGGAGTCTGTCAGACCACGCCTGGTGATACTGGAAGGCCCCAGGTGATGCTCAGGAAGCCATGTGCTGTCCTGGGTCAAACCCTGGTGAGGTATATGCAAGGCAAGTGCGCCATCCACTGTGCTATCTCTCCACCCTGATATCTTTTCGTTTTTCATGGGAAGCTGCCAGGAGCAGGCAAGTTGAGTCATATGGTAGACTTCCAGGAAGCCTCCTGCCTTCAGCAGTGATCAGACCCTTTTACACTCCCTGCCAGCAGTGCTGGAGAGTTCACAGCTGTCTGCAAAGGCCCTCGGTAGGTCTGGGCTGAGGCAGGGGGCCCCTTTTATTCCCGGGGCCCATGTAGGAGAGATGAGAACTGGGACACGCTCAGAGGCCTGGACAGGCAGCAGGTGTAAGGGGTCCGCACTGCCCAGCCTTCTGTTCCCTGCCGTTCAGGCCTGGGCCCGATCACGGCCCCCGAGACAGACGTGCAAAGCCCCTGTTGTGACCTCATGCTGGCTCTTTCCCTGCAGGTGCCCGGACACCATGCCCCCACCTACAGGCCTGACATCGGCATGAAGTAGACGACGGGGGTCTCGGCCGCCTGCCAGCATGTCTTCCACGCAGGGCCGTGGGGAGCAATGGGACTCCCTGGAGTCAGTGGGCCTCAGCCGCAAAGAGCTGGCCATGGCCGAAGCCCTGCAGATGGAGTACGATGCTCTGTCCCGGCTGCGGCATGACAAGGAGGAGAGCAGAGCCAAGCAGAACGCGGACCCGCCGCTCATCAGCTGGGATGAGCCAGCGCTGGGCTTCTACAGCAAACCCGCCGAGAGGCGCCAGGACCTCAAGCTCCTCCGCGGTCTGTCTGGCTCCGATCCCACCCTCAATTACAACTCGCTCTCCCCGCAGGAAGCGCCGCCTGCCCACCCCAGCTCCCAGGGCTCCCGGCCTGGCCCCGATCCCTGGCCCAAGGGCTCCCTGCCTGGCGACTATCTCTATATCTTCGATGGCTGTGACGGGGGCCTCTCTTCATCCCCAGGAACGGGGGATGATGATGACGACGACGCTTCGAAAAAACTGTCGCCCCCTCCTCTGCCTCCCAGGAAGGGGTCCCCCTCCTCGTCCTCCAAGATCTCCCGGGGGCCCAATGACATCAACACTTTTTCGTCAGCTGAACAACCTCCTGGCAAATTGCTAGGGCACCAGATCCTCAAAGAGGAGGAGGCGCCCGGAGGTGGGCACCCAGGGCACCTCCTGGGGCCTGTGGACTATGATGGCATCAACTGTGCCATCACCCGTCTCAACCTGAAGTCCACCTATGACACGGAGTTGCTGCGAGACGCCAGCCGGGGCTGGAAGGACTCCGGCAAGGACACACCTGGGAAGCCCGTGGCCCGGAGCAAGACCATGCCCCCTCAGGTGCCCCCACGCACCTACCCCTCACGCTATGCCAACCGGAAAAATGTCACTTCCGGCAAGAACCATCGGATTTCTGCTGCTCCGGTGAGGAGCTTGCTGCTTGCTCTGTCCCTCTCTCCCGGGTCTCAAAAGTCGAGAGTCGCCGCCGTTTCTCTCCCTGCTGGTCCAGACCCAAGTCAGCTAAGAGCTCGTTCCCCCTTTCTGCCCTCCCTTCCCATCTCCTGTGCCAGGGTTCGGGAGGGGAACAGAAGAGGCAGCACTGGGAAAGCCGAGACCAAGTTGTTTGTGTCTTACCCCACTGGTCTACCTGCTTGTGGGTATCTGGGAACCCCAGTTTCGAGAAAACCCCAGTTCCAGGAGGCCTGGCCTGGGGCGGAGGGGGCTCTAGTTGGTTCCAGGGTCCTACTGGTCTACAGAATTGGTCCATTGCTTCTGCTTTATGTGTTTTGGCTCAAAATGCTGCGTGCAGGCTGGAGAGCCTGGGGTTGAGGCACTTGCCTTGCACGTGGCTAAGCCTGACTCGGTCCCCAGCTCTGCATGGTTCCTTGAGCACCTCTGGGTATTATCCAAAAACTACCACCTCGGGGCTGGAGCGATAGCACAGCGGGTAGGGCGTTTGCCTTGCACGTGGCCAACCTGGGTTCGAATCCCAGCATCCCATATGGTCCCCTGAGCACCTCCAGGGGTGATTCCTGAGTGCATGAGCCAGGAGTGACCCCTGTGCATTGACAGGTGTGACGCAAAAACAAAACAAAACAAAACAAAACAATAAAACAAAAAACTACCACCTCCCCCACCAAATGCTCATGACATTAACTACAGCACTGCTCAGTGCTCACTGCAGGTCGGCCAGCTCCTAGCCTCTCAGCCTCTGTGTGGTGGTTCAGGAGGAGCCCCCAGCCTGCAACCCCCATGATGTTCAGGGCTCACTCTTGTCCCTGCACTCAGGAGTTATTCCTGGAGGTACCTGGGGGACCATATGGGTAGCTGGGGACCAAACCGGGTAGGCCAAGGCAAGGAAAGCGCCCTCCCCCCGGACGATATTCCAGACCCTCTAATAAGTTGCTTCTCCTCTCTCTCTCTCCTCTCTCTCTCTCTTTGTCTGTCTCTCTGTATGTCTTTCTCTGTGTGTTTCTCTCTCTGTGTGTCTCCGTCTCTCTGTATGTCTTAATCTGTGTATGTTTCTCTGTGTGTGTGTGTCTCTGTGTGTCTCCATCTCCCCCTGACTCCGTTTCTCCCTAATTCTCTTGTTTTTCTTTACATTCAACTTTAACTAAGTTTTAGGCTTAGTTCACTGTCATTTTAGTACGTTCATATTGTTGCACAGCTATTACTGCCAGCCGTCTCTTTCCACAGTGAAAATACGAAGAAAAAACAGGTACTGTGACCTTAATTTTACTTTCATCAACACATGATTGGAAAAAGCAAAACATCCACCTAGGAGTGCTGGGCAGATCTTTGTGTTTTCACACAGAGCATTCCCATCCCTGAGACCTATTTGTACTTGACCCTTGGCCCCTGGACATCGCTGGCCCGGGGAGTCGCCAGGTACCCCCATGGCTGGCGAGGTCCAGACATCATGCCACCTGGTTACACCCCATCCCTTCCTCATCCCTCAGCTGTGGGCCTTCCTCTGCCCTGTCCGACAGCCCAGACCTTATGTGCCTCTGGAAAGCCACAGGGACCTGCCTTGTGGGGCTCTGCTAACTGTCCCCCAGAACAGAATCAGCACCTGGGTCCAGCCAGCACTCTGGAGCTGGGGCTTTTTAAAGGGCCGGCCGTGCGAGGTGGGGCCGATCCTGCTATTTATAGGGCCAGGGAGATTCCTGTTCCCGGCACGACTGGGCCTGCTCTCCGGCCAGGCCTCTGTGGTAGGTGTCCCCTCCGCTGCTCCCTTCCCTTTGGCTACGGCCCCCCCTCCCCCTCCTCCTCCCCCATCCTCTCTGTGCCCCCAAAGTGCTGAGGGCAAACTCAGTCCAACTCCCCTTGAAGACGCTCAGGCAAAGCCATTTCCGGGGGTGAAATGTGGCCTTGGTCCACCCCACCTCAGCTCCAAAGGGGGGACCCCACAGGCCCTCGGCCTGTCCCACCGCCCCGCCCTCGCCGGGCTTCCAGTCGGGGCCACCCTCCCGGTCCCAGGCCTGCAGAGCCAGCTCTGGAAACGGTTGGCTCCAAATGCCAGCCCGGTACCCCCGCTGCCAGCCTCTGCCCAGCAGACTCCCCCGGCCAGCCACGGGCGATGCCACGCGGGCCCAGCCGCAGGGTGAACGTAAGTGGCCTTTGCTTTGTTCTGGAGCCAGTGAGCAGGACTGAAAGGGCAGGAACATGGCTCTCGGCAGCCGCTCTGCTCTTCACGCCCGCGCCTCGCCCCACCCCGTCTCTCTGTCTCTCTTCATCTCTCTCTCTGTCTCTGTCTCTTGCTCTCTCTGTGTCTGTCTCTTTCTCTATCTCTCTCCGCGTCACTCTCTTTTGTGGGTTCACAACTGACAGTGGTCCTATTGTTTTCGCTGGGACACAGGCATGAACTTGGCAGAGCCGGGCCCTCCCTCGCCAACTGGCCCTACGGCGGCCCGCCCCTCCGCACCCCCGCAGGCTGCCCCCCAGGGGAGCGAGGCTGGTGGGACGCTCACTCACTCAAACAATCTGGTATTGAAGTGACGGGTTCGCTTGTTGCCCTGTGCCCCGGGGGGGGGAGGGCGATGCGGGGCACCTGCCTGGCAGAGGGGTGAGAGATGAGAGTGGCCAGTGCACAGCCCAGCTCGCAGAGCTCCCAGAAGCAGCTGCTGGCCCTGCTGCCCTGACCGGATGTGGCTGCCCTCCTTGCGGGGAGCGCACTGGGCAGGCCGGTCGGGCAGAACCTGTCACGCCCCACAGTCCATACTGTTTCCTCCCGCCTGGGCGGGCTGCAGGTCTGTGTGCGAGCAGCTTTGGGTGGGACACAGTGAAGGCATGCCCCAGAGACACCCCCTCGCACCCAGCGCTTTCAGGCGGGAAGCACCGTCCCTGGCTGACTCCAGAGGCAGCTGACTCCAGGCCTAGGGAGTTCACAAGCCTCCGCCAGTTCATTCTCTCCCGGCCAGAGTTGCTTTGAGCCTTTCCTCCCTAAATAGCTACCGGACCCCAAAGGCAGGTGTGGGGGGTCTGAGTCATCGCTCTATTTGAGGGTTCCCAAGGGTCTGCTGCCAACGTGGAGGGTTTTGCCCAGGGCCAGGCTTCCCCAGGGACTCACCTTAGCCTCAGCCATGGGCAGGAAACAGCGGCCTGCTCAGCGACCCCGCACAATTCTGTGCACCACCCTCACCCCACCCCCCACCCCCCCCCGCCAAATGCCTGCACCGCTGAGCTTGGGTGACAGGCTGGACTGGCCCTCAGGAAGGGAGGGGGGCTCTGCTACACTTTTTCATCTGTTTGGGGGGCTGGTTTTGCTCAGGGCTTACTCCTGGTTCTGAGCTCAGGGGTCATTCCCAGAAGTGCTTCAGGAACTACATGTGGTGCCGAGGGTCAAACTGGGGGTCAGCTGTGTGCAAGACAGGTGACTTCACCCCTGTACTATCTCTGGCTCTCGACCCCCTTTTTTTAATATTTTATTATTTTATTTATTTATTTATTTATTTATTTATTTTTTGGGCTTTTTGGGGTCACACCCAGCTGTGCACAGGGGTTACTCCTGGCTATGCACTCAGGAATTAGTCCTGGCAGTGCTGGGGGACCATATGGGATGCTGGGAATCGAACCTGGGTCGGCCGCGTGCAAGGCAAACGCCCTACCCACTGTGCTATCGCTCCAGCCCCCAATTTATTTATTTTTAATTAGTGAATCACCGTGAGGGTAGAGTTACAGATTTATACATTTTTGTGCTCATGTTTCCCTCATACAAAGTTCGAGAACCCATTCCTTCACCAGTGCCCATTCTCTACCACCGGTAAACCCAGCATCCCTCCTACCCTCCCCAGTCCCATCTCCCCCCACCCCACCCTGCCACTGTGGCAGGGCATTTGCTTTTGTTCTCTCTCTCTAATTAGGTGTTCGACCCCCCCCCTTTTTTTTTTTTTTTTTTTGCTTTTTGGGTCACACCTGGCAATGCACAGGGGTCACTCCTGGCTCATGCACTCAGGAATCACCCCTGGCGGTGCTCAGGGGACCATATGGGATGCTGGGAATCGAACCCGGGTCGGCCGCATGCAAGGCAAACGTCCTACCCACTGGGCTATCACTCCAGCCCCCCCCCTTTTTTTTTTTAATGGCCATACCCAGCAGTTCTCGGGGGTTACTCCTGCCTCTGTACTCCAGGATCACTCCTGGTCGTGGTTGGAGGACTCGTGGGATGCAGGGGGTCGAACCCAGGTCAGCTGCATGCAAGGCAAGCGCCCTCCGCACTGTGCCCTGTCTCTCGGGGGCTCAAGCCCACTCTTGTCCATCCTCCCCCAGACTCAGCTGAGGTTGCTCGGCCCTGAACTGGGCGATGAGTTTTCTGAGCCGGGAGATAAAGATATCCCTGGCTCCCCTTATTCCCTCCTGCTGAATGCCAGAGCGCCAGAGAGGTCTGGGCCCCTTGGTCTGGTCTCAGCCTCTGGGAAGGGGTGGCGAGGGCCAGGGCGGGGGTTCACTGAGCCAGCTGCTCTTCTCTTAAAGGTGGGTTCTCGGCCCCATGCCGTCACCAATGGCCACGAGTTGTTTGAGGTCTCAGAGGAGAGAGATGAGGAAGTTGCTGCATTTTGCCACATGCTGGACATGTAAGAGTGAAACAATGGGGATCTCGGGAGGGGCGTGGGGGCTGGGGCAGAGGGTCTCCCTCTCTAGAACTTTCTTTGAGAATAAAGAGGGGCCACGTTGAGTCCATGTCAACTCAGCTTGGGACGCCACAGGTGTTGGTGGAGTTTTGAATCTTCTTTTTATTAAAGCACCGTGAGATACACAGTTACAAATTTGTTCACAATTAGGTTTCAGTCATACAATGTTCCAACACCCATACCTTCACCAGTGCACTTTTTTTTTTATTAGTGAACCACCGTGAGACAGTTTCAGTCATACAATGATCGAGTGCCCATCCCTCCACCAGTGCCCATTTTCCACCACCAATGATCCCAGCATCCCTCCCACCACCCCCACCCTGTCCCCTTCAACCCACCCTGCCTCTGTGGCAGGGCATTCCCTTTTGCTCACTCTCTCTTTTTGGGTGTTGTGGTTTGCTACAGAGGTATTAAATAGGCATCTTGTTTGGTCTATCGTCTATTTTCAGCTCGTATCTCCCATCCCTAGTGGGCCCGCCTAGCACCCTTTGCTTGGTGATCCCTTCTCTATCAGAGCTGCTTCGTCACCTAGCGTGTGAGGTCAGCTCCCAAGCTGTGGAGTACTCCTCTTGATATTTATTTCACCCGTGCACTTTCCCGCCACCATTGTTCCCAGTTTCCCTCAGTGTTTGTGGATTTTTGGAAATTTTAGATATTTCACGTTTTTTGACCAAATTCATGAAACCTCCAACCGACATGGAGATCAGGTTGTTCCCATCCAGCTCAGGAGAAATCCCTGGGTCCGTGGCACCTGGTGCTGACAGAAGGGGAAGGGGCTCAGAGGAACGGCCGGTCAGCCAGGGACTGTCCCCCCCGTCTTGCTCTGCCCGGGGCGTTCTGCTGCTGTGGCAAGTGTGTGGAGAGCCGTTTCCCAGGCCCGTCTGCCTCTCCCCTGGGAAGGCCCACGAGGCCCCTGGCCCTCTGTCCCGCACAGCTTGCGCTCAGGCTCTGACATCCGCGACTACTCGCTCACCGGCTACGTCTGGAGCGCCGTCACCCCGAGCCCCGAGCACCTGGGCGACGAGGTCAACCTGAAGGTGACCGTCCTGTGTGACAGCCTGCGGGAGCCGCTCACGTTCACCTGCAACTGTAAGTCAGCGGGGGGCCGGGGAGGGGCAGGCCGGGGCACCCCTGGAGAAATGACGAGGATCCTGGGAGCTCAGGTTCTGCCTCCACCCTGTGACAGGCTGTGGAAATCCCTTAAGGGCCATTGACTTAGGGGACCCCCCCACCACTCCATGAACTCCTGGCCCCAACCTGCTTTATTGGGTTGCTACTAATGACCCGGAGAGCACTCAGCTGGGACTAGGGGTCCCCCGTGGGGTGCTGAGCCCCTTCCTCCCTGTGACGGCCACCCTGCAGGTTCCTCCACGGTCGACCTGCTCATCTACCAGACCCTGTGTTACACCCACGACGAGCTTCGGGGTGTGGATGTGGCGGACTTCGTGCTGAAGCCCTGCGGGCTGGAGGAGTTCCTGCAGAAGTGAGTGGCCGCGGGCCCCTGGGAGGGGCCTCTGGGGCCGGGCTGGAGCTGCCCCGGCCGCCAGGACCACACTTCCTGCCGTGTCACGCTTTCCCCAGCCCAGTCTTCCAGCAGGGCTGGCTGGCTGCCCGCGCCTGCTCAGCTGCGGAAGGGCTGGGGGTGTCAGGGGAAGGCTGGCGATGTGTGCTGGGGTGTGTGGGGCGTGGGGGGCTTCACAGAGGGGTTTCCAGCCCCAAAGAGTTGAAGGGTCTCTATGGCCAGAGGCCAGAGGCGGAATGGGCAGGAGAGCCCCTAGAGCTCCCGGAGGAGAAGTCACAGCTGCTCCCCACACCCAGGCACCAGCTCTTCACCCTGCTGCCAGCGCAGCTGCCGCTCCTCAGAGCTGGTTCTGGCACCTTCCATCTAGTGCCCTACTCCAGCACCCTCCTCCCACCTCCCTCCTCCCACCGACCTTCTCCCATCATCTTCCTCCCCCACCCTCCTCCCTGCACAGTCTGATGGGGACCAGCTGCACCAAGGGCCTTTCTCTTACCTGGGGTCCAGGGGTCCTGGGATGCTGGGGTGCTGGGGTGCTGGAGTCCTGGGGTGCTGGGGTCCTGGGGACCTGGGGTGCTGGGGTGCTGGGGTCCTGGGGACCTGGGGACCTGGGGTCCTAGGGTCCTGGGGTGCTGGGGTCCTGGGGACCTGGGGTGTTGGGGTGCTGGGGTCCTGGGGTCCTGGGGACCTGGGGTGCTCAGGTGCTGGGGTCCTGGGGTGCTGGGGTGCTGGAGTCCTGGGGTCCTGGGGTCCTGGGGACCTGGGGTGCTGGGGTGCTGGGGTCCTGGGGTCCTGGGGTCCTGGGGTCCTGGGGACCTGAGGTGCTGGGGTCCTGGGGTCCTGGGGTGCTGGGGTGCTGGAGTCCTGGGGTCCTGGGGACCTGGGGTGCTGGGGTGCTGGAGTCCTGAGGCCCTGGGGCCCTGGGGTCCTAGGGGCTTGGGGTGCTGGGGTGCTGGGGTCCTGGGGCCCTGGGGTGCTGGGGTGCTGGGGACCTGGGGTCCTGGGGTCCTGGGGACCTGGGGTGCTGGGATGCTGGGGTGCTGGGGTCCTGGGGTCCTGGGGACCTGGGGTACTGGGGTTCTGGGGTGCTGGGGCCTGGGGTCCTGGGGTCCTGGGGTTCTGGGGACCTGGGGTGTTGGGGTGCTGGGGTCCTGGGGTATTGGGGTCCTGGGGTCATGGGGTGCCGGGCAGTAGGATTGGCACCTTAGGGCTGCGGCTATATGTCCGGCCGGCTATAGAATGGTCCAGAGGCAGCAGAACAGACAATGAAGAGCCTGCCTTCCGCCTCAGGGCAGGTGGGCAGACCCTCCCAGGTGAGCCTGGGGGACCTGCCCCTGGCTCACTCTGGCCCCTACATCCGGCCTAGAAGCCAGGAGGGCGTCTGTGGCCGGAGCCATTGCAGCTTATTTCTCTATTCCTGGAGTTCCGTTATCCCTTTCATTGGGCCCCCAGCGGGACAGACAGGAGGGCTGTGGTTCCGGGGAGCTCAGAGGCAGCCTGGTGGTCGCGCCTTCTCCCAGAGGAGCCTTAGACTTGGGGTCTCCTGGCAGAGAGCACCTGGGCAGCTGCCTCTGTGACTAGGAGTCCATTTTAGCCCTTGGTCACATTCACATAGCTGGCCTGGACTCTGACTGGACATTTAGTCATTGTGAGACCCCACCCCTTGGTGCTGATGGCGTGGGAGTGGTCCGTGCACCTGTCAGTCCTTCCCCTCCCGTAGAAGGACCCTCCTCCCAAGAGGAGATGCTTTGGGGAGATGCTGGCACTGCCCTCAAGACCCAAGACTGTGAGTGGGGGACAAGCTTTCAGATTCCTGCAGAGACCCCAAGGAAGCAGGGTGGATGGTCCTGGCGGCCTCTGCCTGCCCCTGATGCCCCAAGGCTGATGCCCTGAAGCCATGCCAGGCCTCAGGGCGTGGGTCCTTGATGTCCAGGAGCCCCTCACCTGCTGACGCTCCTGCCCCGTGCCCCCAGAAAGCACAGCTGGATTCCAGGCGCTGCCTGGGGTGGGCTCAGAGAGAGCCTCTGGGTGTGTGGGAGCTGCTGGGCTGCCCATAGGAGTTGCCGCCTGGGCCCTGGCCAGGATGCAGGCCCTTCTCGATAAGAGCCCGCGACGCTGGCAGAGGGCCGGGTTTCCTGCCGCCGCCCCCAGCACCACCACACTCTTCCTTCCTCCTGGCCACTCCCCAGCCGGCCCGCCGCAGCCTCACTGTGCAGGCTGGGTGCCCCCGCCCGGGGTGATGAAAGCCCCCCGAAGTTCTCATTGGCCCCAGGCCACCTTGCGTCCCTCTGTCCCCGTCTCCACACCTCTGCCCTTGGCCTCTCCTTCCTGTGCTGACCCGGCAGCCCAGCTCTGCTGGGGAAGGAAGTTCCTTTCCGGCTTCTGTTACCGGCTGGGCCCCAGCCAGGCTGACCACTCGGGGCTCCCTCTGCTCTTCTCTGACCAGCGAGGGGTTGGAGGGAGCAAGGGGCTGCCTCACAAAGGGTCTCTGGGGCCGGGCAGAGAGCCTCTGGGGCTCGACGCCAACCTGTGGTCCCCTGAGCCCGCCAGGAGTGATCCCTGAGCACAGAGCCAAGAGTAAGCCCTGAGCATCACCAGGTGTGGCCCCCAAACAAAAAAACCGAAATAAATGAATTGGGAGTCAGAGGTCTCACGGGGGTACTTGAGCAGAGGGGAGGCATCCGGAAGGCTGCAGACATTTCCGTGGCTCCCCCTCCTGCAGCCTCTGGAGTGAGCAGTGACAGGCAAGCAAACGTGGACGCAGGCCAACCACCGGTGGCAGCTCTGGAGTCCCCCCTTCCTTCCCTGGTGCTCCACCAGGAGGTTTCCCAGGAGCCAGGGGTCGGGTGCACCCCAGGTCCAGCTCCTCATGGCCCCTAGAGAGCTCCCGGCCACACAGTCCCAGGATGCTCACGGTCTTGTCCTCTCGCCAGCAAGCACGCACTCGGCAGCCACGAGTACATTCAGCACTGCCGCAAGTTTGACAACGACATCCGGCTGCAGCTGATGACGCGGGGAGCCGTCCGCAGTGACCTGGCACGCACGGTCCGTGTGGAAGGGTGGAAGGGCAAGGGGCGGGGCGGGGCTGGGGGTGCATGGGACAGTGGGGGGAGCACCTTTGTTTTGGGAGAGGAGATGCGGTCAGCGTGCCGGGCTGAGAGAAAGGCCTCGCCCCTCACTGAGTTGGACACCTCCTGCACAGGTGAACGATGACCAGGGCCCCTCCACCTTGAACTACCTCGTCCATCTGCAGGAGAGGCCGGTCAAGCAGACCATCAGCAGGTGGGGGCAGCTGCTTTCTTGTCTGGGGGATCCCAGGAACAGTGAGGAGGTCCAGCAGCCATCGGGGCCAGGGGGAGGGAGGCAGGCCTCCTCCCAGGTCCTGTGTGGCTGTGCTTGGGTGAGGGGAGGGGAGGCCTAGCAAGGACTCACCCTGCTCCCCTCTGCCTGGGACCTGGGGCAGGAGTGGGGAGCAGACCCTCACTGTGGGGAGGGCAGAGAGCGGGCCCCTCAACCCTGCTGTGACTTCCCCGCGCACCTCCCCAGGCAGGCCCTGAGTCTACTGTTCGATACGTACCACAACGAAGTGGACGCTTTCCTGCTGGCAGACGTGAGTACGGAACCCGAATCTCTCTAGTGCCCAGAGCGCCCCTCCCAGGATCAGCCAGTGCTAGGGGGGATCTGGAGGGGCTGGTGCATGTGCGGAGGAGCTGATGTGTGTGCATAAGGGCTGGTGCGTGTGCAGAGGGGCTGGTGCATGTGCAGAGGGGCTGGTGCATGTGTAGAGGGGCTGGTGCATGTGCAGAGGGGCTGGTGTGTGTGCATAAGGGCCAGTGTGTGTGCAGAGGGGCTGGTGCATGTGAAGAGGGACTGGTGCATGTGCAGAGGGGCTGGTGCATGTGCAGAGGGGCTGGTGTGTGCAGAGGGGCTGGTGTGTGCAGAGGGGCTGATGTGTGTGCAGAGGGGCTGGTGTGTGTGCAGAGGGGCTGGTGTGTGCATAAGGGCTGGTGCATATGCAGAGGAGCTGGTGTGTGCAGAGGGACTGGTGCATGTGCAGAGGGGCTGGTGTGTATGCAGAGGGGCTGGTGTGTGTGCATAAGGGCTGGTACATGTGCAGAGGGGCTGGTGCATGTGCAGAGGGGCTGGTGTGTATGCAGAGGGGCTGGTGTGTGCAGAGGGGCTGGTGTGTGTGCATAAGGGCTGGTGCATATGCAGAGGAGCTGGTGTGTGCAGAGGGACTGGTGTATGTGCAGAGGGGCTGGTGTGTATACAGAGGGGCTGATGTGTGTCCATAAGGGCTGGTGCATGTGCAGAAGGGCTGGTGCATGTGCAGAGGGACTGGTGTGTGCAGAGAGCCTTGTGCACTCCCTACCATGTGCAGAGGGCTGGGACCTCACAGTAATGAGGTCTGAACAGTTTTCTGCAGGGAGAGGAGTGTCTAAGTTACTTTAGCCTTCAGGAGCTTGTGTTCCAATGAGAAAATGAACTAGAGGGCCTCCAGATGGTTTAAGGAAGCCCTGGGTTAGGGACAGACACTGCATGGTTGGTCCCCTGATCCCCACTGGGAGCGTTTCCCCCCGCCCCCAACCCCCAGCACCATCAAGTGTGGCCTCTCCAAAAAAAAAAAAAAAATCCTTGGGTCAAAGCGACAGTACAAATGAGTAGGGTACGTGCCAGATTTGATCCCTGGCATTCTTATGGTCCCCTGCCAGGAGTGATTCCTGAATGCAGCGCCAGGAGTAAACCCTGAGCATCGCCAGGTGTGACCCCAAACAAAACAAAAAAAGTCCTTGGACTAGTACCTTTAAGCAATTAGCAGACCAAGTGGACAGTGCCGGCTGGGTCAGTGCCCCTGGAGAGCTTTGGCCGGAAAACACCCGGCCGGCCCTCATCTGGCCTCAGGCCAGGCGCGGGGATTTGCTGAGCAACCTGCAGGTGCCAGGCCCAAGGCAGGGCTGGGGCGCGTCCCTGGCTCTGAGGTGAGCTTGGTCACGGAGTTCCAGCGACGAGCACTGAAGCTCTGTGGGCAGGTGGGACACGTCCCCTCTCTCCCGGGGCAGCACGTACACACCCTCCTCCCCCGCCCCACACACACACTGGGAGAACAGCTGAGGGGATGTGGGCATGGTGGGGCGAGCGGCGGGTATGGGGGTTTGAAATGAAGCGTGGATTCCACTCAGTGGCAGTCAGGCGCCTCCGTCTCCCACCCTGGAGGCCAGCAGCGCTGCCCGACCCTCACAGTGCCGCCTCCCACAGGGGGACTTCCCGCTGAAGGCAGACCGGGTGGTCCAGTCAGTCAAGGCCATCTGCAACGCCCTCGCCGCCGTGGAAACGCCTGACATCACCAGCGCCCTCAACCAGCTGCCCCCCTGCCCCTCGCGCATGCAGCCTAAGATCCAGAAGGTACTGGGCCATGAGCGTTGGCACGGGGGCGGGGTGGGGGTGGGGGGCAGGGGGGGCAGAGGCAGAGCTGGGCAGGGAGGCCCCACACCCGGAGGCTCTTTCTTCCCTCCGGCCTCCACCTTCTGGGTTTGAACACTTCCGCCCGGGCCTTCAAGAAGCTAAGCCTGGGGCTGGAGTGATAGCACAGCGGGTAGGGCGTTTGCCTTGCACGCGGCCGACCTGGGTTCGATTCCCAGTATCCCATATGGTCCCCTGAGCACCGCCAGGAGTAATTCCTGAGTGCAAAGCCAGGAGTAACCCCTGTGCATCGCCAGGTGTGACCCAAAAAGCAAAAAAAAAAAAGAAAAAAAATTAAATTTTAAAAAAAAAGGAAGCTAAGCCTGCTCCCCTCTTCCTGGGGACAAGACCCTGAAGACCAACCCCTCCTACCCGGGACTGATGACTGGGAGACACCAGCATGCCCTTGAGGATACAGACCCCAAATCCCCCCAAAGCCAGACTTCAGGACACCGAGAGGGGCCTGAGGCGGGGGTCTTGTTTGGGGGGACACGAGAACTTGCCCTTGTCTGTCACAGGAAGAGGGGGCGAGGGAGTCCCTCTCTCCTCCCTAGGGAACCTTCTCCTCAGCTCTGAGGGAGCTCCGGCTCCCAGCTGCCCTGGGGAAAGGCAGCGGGCCTGAGCCTTTCTCTCTCGCCTTTTGCCCCCCCACAGGATCCCACCGTCTTGGCTGTGAGGGAGAATCGAGGTAAGGGAAGTGGTTTCTGGCTTTGTCCAGCCAGGGCAGCTGCAGGCTGCTGTTCTGGGCCCGGATCCCTTGTTCTCTGGCCCCCTGATTTATGGGGGTGTGGCCGCCCCTCCGTGTCGGTTTTCCTAGCTGGAGAAGACATTTCTCTGCGCCAAATGTTTTCTCATTATTTTTACTAGTTACTCCTGCGGTGTGCCCGGGAGAGGGGGTGAGGTGACAGAAGTGTGGGGGTGGGGTGGTGAGGTACAGCTAGCCCCGGGGTTCCAGATGGGAAAGCTCTCACTTGGGTAGGTGGGGAATTTTTCCACCGGCAGCGCCTAACCCCTGCTGCATCTGAGAATGGGTGGGATGGGGGGGGCAGGGGAAGGGGGGGAGGGCGTGGAATTGTGCTAAGGAATTGCTCGTTAGTGTCTACCTTTGAGCCTTAGAAGCAGAACTCGTTCTGACTGTGTCCCTAGGATTCTGGGTTAGTGATTCCCAGGCTTTGGAATTCCATAGACTAACATGGTGTCCCCCAGATGTCCCGAGTTTGGGGGACCCCCGAGAAACAGCTGTCCTTTGGCTAAGCAATGACTTTTTAAAAATGACTAACAATCGGGACTGGAGCGATAGCACAGCGGGTAAGGCACATGCCTTGCATGCAGCCGAACCAGATTCAATTTGCAGCATCCCATATGGTCCCCAGAGCACCGCTAGGGGTACTTCCTGGGTTAGTTCCTGAGTGCGAAGCCAGGAGTAAACCCTGTGCATCGCCAGGTGTGACCCAAAAAGAAGGAAAAAAAAGAAGACAATCATTCCCACCTTTTTCTAAATGAAAGGGTATTTAATCCGTTTAAATAAATCACCAGACATAAAAATCAGGACAGGGTTTGGAAGGGACTGCCTCGTGAACAGCTCCCGGCGTGCACCGAATGAGGCACTGCCAGGCGTGTGTGTGTGTGTG
Source organism: Sorex araneus (assembly GCF_027595985.1). NCBI lineage: Eukaryota > Metazoa > Chordata > Mammalia > Eulipotyphla > Soricidae > Sorex > Sorex araneus. The sequence continues at coordinate 37,567,251 of NC_073308.1, read as the reverse complement.
GGGGGGGGGGTCCCACCCAGGTCCGTGCTGGCCACCACAACGGGCTTGTTGAGGCCGACACCTTTCCACAGAGAAGGTGGTGGAGGGGCTCACGGCCGCCATCCTGGACCTGGTGGAGCTGTACTGCCACACGTTCGACGCGGACTTCCAGCCAGCGGCCCATGGGAGCCGAGCTCACCAGCTGGTGCAGGACGCCTGCCACTTCTCGGGGCTGCTGTGCTTCACCGTCTACGCCACGCACCGCATCCCCATCACCTGGGTGACCAGGTGAGCCCACCTGACGCGCCCCTGGGAGTGAGCTAAGCTGCCCCCGCCTCGCTCATGGAACACGCAGCCCGGGTCGCGCGGTTCTGGCTGCATGGGCATCCCTGCCTCCTCGGCGGAGGCCAGCTGATGAGCCCTGGCGACAGATGGCCGCTTCCCAGAGAGCCCCCACTTGGCCCTCGCCGTGACTGCTTCCAGCTGATGCAGCACGCGGGGGCGGGGTCTGAGATGACCCTTTGTCTGCGCTGGGTGGAGGGGGACTTTCTTTTGGTAATCCGCAGCTTCCCGGCGGGGTCCCCCTGCCTCCCAGGCCTGGGTGGGGGGCGGGAATCAGCAGACTCCACCCCGCGGCCGCACCCCCTCCCCTTTCCTTCCCCTCTTCTCTTTGTTCCTCACTTAATGTATTCCTCGGGGCGATTGGCGGAGAACAAAGGAGGCAGCCTGGGAAACCGGGGCCTTCTCTGACCTCTTCTGTCAGGCACCTGTCACGAGCCACCACCGGACCCCCGTGTGCTGGCATTCATGCGGGCATATGTCATTTTCTAGCCCCCCTCAACCCTACCCGGCTCGCTCACCTGCGCATGCGCGCGCCCCTGCACGCGCCGTGGACCCGCGCGGACAGCGGCGATTTGGGGGGAGGGGGGAGGGCAGCGCGTGGCCAGTTCCAGCGGACAAGGAAGAATATCTCCAGGCCCACCTGGAGGCTGGGACCTGACCTTGGGATCCAGACGAAGCCCAGTGCTTCCCATGCCGCTTGGCTGTCCTGCCCCTAGTCCCTGGGGAGGCCGGGAGGAGGGGGCCGGGGGCCCTGACCTGCACCCTCCTCTGGCAGCTATGAAGATTTCTACCTCTCCTGCTCGCTCAGCCACGGCGGCAAGCTGCTGTGCAGCCCCCAGCAGACCCAGAAGACTTGCTTCTCCAAGTACCTCTTCCACCTCATCGTGTGGGACCAGCAGTAAGCCCCTCCCCAGCCCACTCGGGGTCAGCCCCCTGTCCGTCCCTGCTTCCCAAGCTCTTCCAGGGGGACAAGCTAGAGATTTTGCCTCGCGGTGAGTCTCCTGGGAGAGGTGTCCGCAGACTGCAGGGGACACCGGAACGGTGCTCGTGTTTGCTGCGGGTGTGAGCCTCCTTGCAGAGGTTTGGCTGGAAGGAGGACCTTGCATCCTCTCGATTGGATTTCCAGTTGGATTTCCAAAAACGGAGCAGAAAGAGCAGAGTGGGCCGTTTGTCCCTTCTAGGGAAGAAGGGAAGGTTTTAGCCTTCCATGTGGCCCCTCCGTGTGGAAGCATGGTAGCCCCTGGGTGCAGGAAGGACCAGTGAGGCACAGCGCTCCAGCTCTAGCTCCGCCTCCACTCTTTGGCCTCAGTTGTTCACCGTAAAACGGGCACCTTTGTTCAGCTCAGAAGCATTTGTGGCGCCGACATAAGATTGACAGGTCACGACTCGCAACGTGCAACCCCAAGCTGAGAATCACACAAACCCCTATTTGTCCGTGGGGATTTGCGGGAGCAGGGGGGGACAGTGGATGTCGGCCTAGCAGCATGGAGCTGGGCGGGTCGCCGTGTGCCCTGGGCCTTGGTAATGCAGCGCTCTGCCCTCCTGCAGGCAGGAAACCGTGTTCGTGGCCCCTCGTACACTTCCCCACCCAGGGTCTGACTCCTTGTGAGATCTGGGAGCACAGGTCCGGGAGTGGGGGGAGGTCTCAGGCCAGGGGTGGAGCCGGGAAGGCTGAGAGGGGCAGCCCTTCAACAGGGCTTTCTCCTCCCACCTGTCCTGGACCCACTCTAAGCCCAATAAAGGTGTAAATCAAGGTGCAGAGAACCACCAGCCAGGGTCACTCCCTGGAGGGACCTGGCTGCCTCTCGTGGCTACTGGATCCCACGGGGACAGTCTTCAGCACTGTGGCCCATCCCACGAGGACAGTCTTCAGCACTGTGTGGCCCAGGCCAGCCAACCAGGAGAGGCTGGGCTCTTCCCTCCGGGTGAGAGGGAGCAAAGCAGAGTGGCCACCCCGGGGGTGGAGGGAGGCTCTCCCTCACCACAGGGGCCTGGTCTCAGCCTCAGCCCTGTCCAGCAGCCTCATAGGACATGGCACTCCATGGTCCAGGCTGGAGCATTTGGGGGAAGGCACCACAGTTGTAGGGTTCAGAGCCCCGGTGTCTGTCAGGAAGAGGGTGGACGGATACACCACACCCAGCACGTGGTAAATCTCTTTGTGGTGCTGGGGCTCGAACCCAGGCCTCCACACAAATCAGAGAGATGCTCCCCCTGCACCACAGCCGCAGCGCAGGGCAGAGGTGCCTTCTTCAACCTGGTCACCTCCGGCTTCTTGGCGGGGGGTGCGGGGGGGACCCTCTTGGTTCCGGTTTCTTGATGGCCTGAGAGTCACATGGTGACCGGACCTGAGGATATCTATCTGTGCCTGAAATAGCATCTGGATAGCCCAGTTCCGGGGCAGTGGCCCACTGTCGGTCACAGGGCAAAAGGCTCCCAGCGGACACACACACACACACACACACACACACACACACACACACCCTAGAGGGGACAAGGGGTCCCCTTTCACTGTCGAGGAAACTGAGGCACAGAGGCGTGAGTAGAGATCTGACACTGAAACAGAACTGGAAGGGAGTGGCCCATTCCAGGAACCCTCCCTGGAGGAGGCAGCCTGGTGATGTGAGGCCCAGGAATGTTGGGTGCAAGGGGGATGGAGGAGGGACGTGCAGGCAAGGAGGAGATTCAGGGCTTCCGTGGGGGAGGTTTGCGAGATCACCCGTGGACGGGCCCTGCCTGACTGGGGGACTCCGTGCTTCTTCAGCTGGGGAGTTTCCGCTCCCCCTTTGCCCGACTTACGGAGCCCGAAGCAGCACAGTCCAGTGCTCCCTCGCCTCCTGCAGGTCAGCTGACCGCCTCTGCCTGGGCAGAGATCAGCAGACTCTCAAAATAGGCCCCGGAGCCAAGCTCCGGCCTGGCGTTGTCCACCGGCTGCTGGAGGGGCCCTAATTTTAGCCACGGGCCCCCCGGGAGAGGCAGCTGGAGCTGGCCTGCACGGCCGGAGGGAGGAGCCGAGGGAGGAGAGCGGCCCCGCGCTGAGGTGCGGGTTCCTGGAGGGGAGCAGGCACCCCGGCCTGGGGCTGCAGGGAGGCAGCTTCCTTGGACCGAGCTGCGCCCTGGGCTGGCTCGGGTGTGGTATGTGCCCTTGGGGCCCGAGACACCTTCCCCAGAAGGTACCGTGGTTTTGCCTCTCTCTGCGGCTGCCCTCCGTCCCCGCACCCGAGTCTGGACTCCGCCCGGAGGAGCAGCTGGGCATCAGTAGGCTGCCCTGCCCGCGCTTCCCCACTCGAGACCCAGAAACCTCTTCTCTCCCCTCCCCCCCTTTTAATTTCCGCGTGCTGTGTGGCTCAGGGGGAGGGGGAGAGCTGGGGAGAACAGACAGGTGGGAGGATGGGGGGCCGGGGCAGGACTTGGGGTGCCCTGCTGCCGTCCCTCACTCCAGGGGCCCTGAGGCTCGGAGTGGGGCCCGCGGGGCAAGTCTCCCTTCTTGGCTCTGGAAGGGGCTTCCTGGGGTGAAGGGCACGTGTGGTCCCCTGAAAGGGAGGCCTTCCTGGGCCCCCCGGAAGTCACAGGGTGCCATGTCCTGACGGAGGCTTCCTGTCCCCCCGCCAGGCTCTGCTTCCCCGTGCAGGTGAACCAGCTGCCCCGGGAGACCCTGCTTTGTGCCACCCTCTATGCCCTGCCCGTGCCCCCACCAGGCAGCTCCTCCGAAGCCACCAAGCAGCGGCGCGTCCCCGAGGTCCTGGGCTGGGTCACCGCTCCGCTGTTCAACTTTAGGCAGTAAGTGGCAGGGCAGGGGGTGGGGAGGGGCGGGCTGAGTGCAGCGGTGGCAGAGGGGCCAGGACACCCATGTCAGCCAGAGCTGGTGGGGAGGGAAGCTGAAGGGAGGGTGGATGGCGTTGGCGGGACACTGAAGGTCACAGCATGGCTCCTCTGTGATTTTCCCGGGAAGGGGCCCGGGGCCACTAAGTTTGGGCCCTGCTGGTGGATGGGGAGAGAGGGAGGTTGTGGATGGGACGAGGGTCCCCCCTGCCCTCCGCTGCCTCATCTCCCCTTCTTCCCCTTCCAGAGTCCTGACCTGCGGCCGGAAGCTTCTGGGCTTATGGCCAGCCACGCAGGAGAACCCCAGTGCCCGCTGGACTGCACCCAACTTCCACCAGCCGGACAGCGTCATCTTACAGGTGACACCCCGTGGCCAGGACCCAGGGTCAGGACCCACAGTCAGGACCCCACGGCCAGGGTCCCGCGGTCAGGACCCCGCGGTCAGGACCTGAGTCAGCGCTGTGTCCTGGGTGGAGGAGGAGGAGGACTCGAGGAAGAGCTGGGTCCTCGGGGACGTGGTGACTGAAGCGCTGGGGGCTGAGCTGAGCGGCGTCTCTGTCCAGCTCCTTGAGGCTCCCTCTGCTCTCACAGAGCCTGATGGACAGCAGGCCCTGAGCCCTCGGAGCCCAGGACTGACCCTGCAGGACTAGGCCTGGCCGTGTCCCTCAGCCTGTGGGCGCTGTCCTGGGAAATGGGCAGCTCAGGGTCTGGCGCCTGGTCCGGCTCCTGCCGCTTCTCTCTGAACCTGAGGGCAGGGGCAGCACTGGACGATCCAGCTCCAGGGCTCTCCCAGGGCTGCACCACCCCGAGGGGGCCCCTGGCAGAGGGTGGGGGCTCGGTCAGTGGGGGAGGGACACTCCCGGGAGAGTGGGACTACACAGGAGCTGGAGATGGGGCCGGGCCGGGGACAGAGGGGCAGCAGAACCGCACCCAGAATGGGGGCTCCATACTCTCCACTCCCCTCACCTCCATCACAGGGTCCCCTCCCACCCCATCACTGAGATGCAGCCTCTTCCTCTCGTCCATTTTTTCCCCCCTGGAAGACTCAGCTTTCTGGAAGGAATTTTGAGATCACTAAGTCCAGCTGGGCCCCTTTACAAAAGCCGGGGAGGCAGGAGGAGGGCTGGAGAGGGAGAGGCAGAAGACTGGACAGGGGCCCCTCACATGCCTCTTTCCTCTCCCCTCCACTCTTCTTTTGTTTCTCCCCCCCCTCTTCTCCCCTCCTCTTCCATCTCCTCTCCTCTCTCTTCTCCTCTTCTCTCTTCTCTTCCCCTCCTTCCCTCCCCTCCTCTACTCCCCTCCCCTCCTCTCCTCTCCTCCACTACCCTCCCCCCTGTCTCCTCTCCTCTCCTCTCCTCTCCTCTCCTCTCCTCTCCTCTCCTCTCCTCTCCTCTCCTCTCCTCTCCTCTCCTCTCCTCTCCTCCCCTCCCCTTTCCCCTCCGCTTCCCCTCCCCTGTCCTTTTCTCTTCCCTCCTGCCCCATCTCCCCTTCTTTTCCCCATTCTCCTTCCCTCTTTCTCCTTCTCTCCCTCCCCTCCTCCTCCCTTCTCCCCCCTCCTTCCTTTCCCCTCCCCCTCCCCCACCTCTGATGCCTCCCTCAGATTGACTTCCCCACGTCAGCCTTCGATGTCAAGTTCGCCAGCCCCTCCAGAGACAGCTTCAGCCCCTGCTATGAGTTCGCCAGCCTCGGGGAGGAGGACCAGCGCAAGCTCAAGAGCATCATGCAGAAGGAGTCCCTGTACTGGTGAGGCAGCTCCGGGCCCCGCCCACCTATTCGGGCCCCGCCCACCTATTTGGGCCCGCCCACCCTCAGGGTCCGCCCACCCCGGGTCCCGCCCTATGGTCTGCGGAGTAGCTCCTGTCGGCTTCATCTCAGGAGCTCACATGGCAGAGAGGCTCGGGAGAGGCAGGGAGGAGTGGGGGCGGGCTGGGGCGGTAGCGTAAGGCTGAGCCCAGGCTTTGCATGCGGGAGCCCCCTGTTCAACTGCTGGCATGTGGGGTCCCCCAAGCAGTGCTAGGAGCAAACCCCAAGCATGAGGAGTAGCTCCCAGCGCCTCTGGACGTGTCCCCACCCCCAAGAAAACAAAGCGAGCAGGCCCATGCTGGGCCAAGTGGTCCCATGCTGGGCCTTCTGCCCTGCACGCTGCAGAGGCCAGGGCGCAGGTGGCTGGTGTCCTCGCCGCCCTGCCCCCACTCCCCCTCCACACCCACAGTCTTTGCATTTCTCTGGGCCTGTCACTTTCCAAAAAGGATCAGGGGCCCAGCTTGCTGCCAGCTCCGGGTAAGCGAGTCCAAGGAGAGGGGGCAGGGTGAGCGGCCAAGACTGGACTTGGTGGGGTCTGGTGCTTCTGCTGGCCCTGGCAGTGCCGCTCTGGCTGCCGCGTGGCACGGGGAGCTGGCCGGTGGGGTGGACGCGGAGAAACGCGCCTTCCTGGCGCGCTCACACGCTCACGCGGCCCAGGGCAGCACGCGCGCCCTGCCCCCACGCCGCTGCTGAACCCCCGCTTCATGGCCCCCACGGCTCCCGTCACCCATTAGACACCTGATCCCAGGCCAGGCCTAATTAGCCGCAGGTCCCATAAACCTCCAGCTGGCCCCCGATCGCCCCTGGAGGCCTCTCTGCTGTCTGGAATCAGCCAGGTGGGCACCACCGCCCTCTGCTGGCTGTGCTTGGGACTGCGGTCCTGGGTCGTACACCAGCCTCCGCCTTGAGCAGCCCCCACATTTTTGGAAAATTGGGGGGTGGGGGGTCACTTTTGGGGGGGCTGCAGTAATAGTACAGCGGGTAGGGCGTTTTGTTTGCATACAGCCTACCCTGGTTCGATTCTTCTGCCCCTCTCGGAGAGCCCGGCAAGTTACCGGGAGTATCTCACCCACACGGCAGAGCCTGGCAAACTCCAGTCTCACAATGGAGACGTTACTGGTGCCCGCTTGAGCAAATCGATGAGCAACGGGATGACAGTGACAGTGACAGTCACTTTTTTGGAGATGTTATAGGCCCAGAAAGTGCAAATCCAAGAAGAGGGGCCAGAGTAATAGTACAGCCAGTAGGGCATTTGCTTTGCAAGCAGCCCACTGGGGTTTGATCCTCCACATCCCATAAGGCTCCCCCAAGCACCACCAGGAGTGAGCCCTGAGCGCAGAACCCAGAGTGAGCCCTGAGCACGGAGCCCAGAGTGAGCCCTGAGCACAGAGCCCGGAGTGAGCCCTGAGAAGTCAGGAGTCCTGAGCACAGAGCCAGGAGTCAGCCCTGAGCACAGAGCCAGGAGTCAGCCCCGAGCATCGCTGGGCGTGGCTCCCCACACCCCCAACAAAAGGATCTAGAAGAGATTTGGGCCCAAAGCGCCTCTTGCAGTTTGAGGGCCTCTGATTTGGAGAGGGAGCGCCCCCGGACTCTGGCCGACCCTGCCTCTCACCTGGCCCTGTCCCCCACCCGCAGGCTCACTGACGCTGACAAGAAGCGCCTGTGGGAGAAGCGCTATTACTGCCACGCCGAGGTGAGCTCGCTGCCGCTGGTGCTCGCCAGCGCCCCCAGCTGGGAGTGGGCGTGCCTGCCGGAAATCTACGCGCTCCTGAAGCAGTGGGCCCACATGAACCACCAGGACGCGCTGGGGCTGCTGCATGCCACGTGAGTGGGTGCTCCCCCGCCCAGCCAGCCCGGGGAAGCGGGAGAGTGGGTCCGAGACTCGGTGTGTTTCCTCTCCTCCCTTTGGTCTTTCCTTTCTCTCCAACTTCATTATGAACATTTGGGGGGCCCAGAAGGTGCCAGGGGCAAACCGTGGCTCCTGCCCTTACAGCCCCAGAGAGGACATTTCCCAGGGGCTGGGAAGACAGTTCAGCGCGGAGGGCACTTGCCTTGCACGCAGCTGACCCGGGTTCCATCCCCAGCACCACATGTGGTCCCCTGAACCCCCGCCACGATTGGTCCCTGAATGTAGAGCCAGGAGGAAGCCCTGAGCCTCACTGGGTGTGCCCCTTCCAAAACAAAAACATTTTTCAAGCTGGAGCGATAGTACAGCAGGTAGGGCTGTAAGTGGCCGACTTGAGTTTGATCCCCCACATCCCATACGGTCCCCCAAGCACTGCCAGGAGTAATTCCTGAGGGCAGAGCCAGGAATAACCCCTGAGCATCACTGGGTGTGGCCCAAAAAAGCAAAAAAAAATATCACATTTTCCAAGTATATGCAGATATGCAGAATTGGAATTTTTTTGTTGTTGTTGAATATCCTCAGGCCCAGATTCTAACCTTTAGCTTTTGCTTTATTTGCTCTGTCACATTTCTCTGTTTTTCTAATCACCCAGAGATACCTCATGCTTCATACATTTTGAAGTTAATGGCAGACATCACATCCTCTTCTTAATACTTTAGCTTGCATATCATCAAATAATGCTCAGTGCTTCTTTTTCTTATTTGTTTTTTTTTTGGGGGGGGGAGAGGGTATGTGCTACACCTGGAGTACTCCTGGCTCTGTGCTCAGAGGTTACTCTTGGTGGCGCTTGGAGGAGCAGATAGGGCCAGGATTGAACCAGGGTTGGCCATGTGCAAGACAAGCAATTAACCCCTGTACTAGTTTTCTGGCTCTAGAGTTTTCTGTTTCCAAGGCAACTTTCACTAAAATCTGTTAAACTCATTGTGCCTTGGAGTCTGAGCTCTGACACAGTCGAGTGGTCCCCCTGCCGTCTCCCGGATCGATGCTAATATTATGACATGCAAAGCCTGCATCCCCCTGAGGGCTTTGATGAGGGACTTTCTGGTAGAATCCAGGAAGAGAGGCTGTGGGCCTTACGCTACACAGGAGGTAGCAGTGGCTTCTGTGACCAAGAACATCCTCACTGGCTGCAGACTGGGTTGGGGGGGGGGGGGAGCAGTGATCGAGATTTGATATGCTTCTTGGTTTTTCGAAGCTGAGGATCGAACCCAGGGCCTCCCATAGGCATAGCTGCGTTCCTGAGCACAGAATGACTCCGCTGGGGCCTTTGGCAGATTCTGGGGACCCTGCCTTTCCCTGCAGCGCCCGGGGAGGAGGCCGTGGCGGGGTGTCAGGGCGCTGGGCTGTGTCTTGCAGCTTCCCTGACCAGGAGGTGCGCCGCATGGCCGTGCAGTGGATCGGCTCGCTGTCGGACGCCGAGCTGCTCGACTACCTGCCACAGCTCGTGCAGGTGAGGACACCGGCCTTCCCTTCCTCCGGGGGGCGTCACTCAGGATCCTCCGGAACTCAGGACTGGGCTCGAGGTCTGTGCCGCCCGCCCCCCACCCTGCCATCACTCATCTGTCTGACCCCACTCCTGGACAGGCCCTGAAGTACGAGTGCTACCTGGACAGCCCCTTGGTACGCTTCCTCCTCAAACGAGCCATCTCGGACCTGCGGGTCACGCACTACTTCTTCTGGTAAGGCCTCGCGGCGCGCCCTGGGGACCTTGCACCGGCACGCAGGGGTGGGGGACTGGCCAGGTCCAGGATGGGGCTGATTCATGCAGCCTTGGAGAGAGAGGGGTCCGCACGCCCCCGCAGAGCCTGGCACACAGGGTCTGGTCCCTCCCGAGTCTCAGCTGGGCTGGGCCTGCCCCGGCCGCTCAGCCTGAGCCCCGCCGGGGGCCCCCCACGAGCCTGGCACCCACCCGCTGCCCACAGGCTGCTGAAAGACGGCCTGAAGGACTCGCAGTTCAGCATCCGCTACCAGTACCTGCTGGCCGCCCTCCTGTGCTGCTGTGGCAAGGGGCTGCGGGAGGAGTTCAACCGCCAGAGCTGGCTGGTCAACACCCTGGCCAAGCTGGCCCAGCAGGTCCGGGATGCCGCCCCGTCCGCACGGCCGGTGAGTGGGGCGGGCCCGCTGCTCCCTGCGCCTCCTGCCATCATCGTGAGCTCTATGCACAGTGCTCAGGCCGCTGTGCTTGGGGGTCTCTCCCGGCAGTGCTCTGGGGACTGCACAGCAGTCACTCCAGGTGGCTGGCTCTCCCTGCAGGAGGGCAGGCGCAGGCCGTCTCTGACTCAGAGGCTGGAAGGAGTGACCGTCGCTAACGCGCGTGCCCCAGATAGGCGGCAGATGGGGGGACAGCCCATGGACGCACCTTGTTTGACCTGCAGAGGGCCAGTATTTTAATTGAAGTGTTTGCCTTGTTCCTTTGTAACTGTGTATCCCAACCTGATTCGGTTAGACACAAACAAGGAGTTAAAAGGCCGTTTAAGGCAAGTAAGCCCGGTTGTTTAAGTTGCTGACTGCACCAGGGCGCTCAGCCAGAGGGGGCAAGTGAGGGCCGGCCCAGGCGTTTACTTGGTTACCACTGCTGAGTCCAGCTCCTGTCTGCTGCCTCCCTTCCGGTCCTCTGTGCGCACAGAGGGTCACCCGAGGCCAGCGCTGTTTCTGCTGCTGACGTTTTAAGAATCGGGAAGTTCGCTTTGCACACGCCCAGCCCAGGTTCGATCCCCGGCATCCCAGTGGTCTCCAAAGCACCACCAGGAGTAGCTCCTGAGTGCAGACCCCTGAGCACTGCCAGGTGTAACCCAAGAAACTCCAATTAGGAAAGGAAAGAATTGCGAGGTTTGGGGTGTGTGGAGACAGCTCAGCAGGCCGGAGGGATGCAAGCTCTGCATGTGGGGGCGGCGGGGGGGGGGGCAGGATCCACCCCACACGACCCCCAGAGCCTCCCAGCATGGCCAGGAGCAATCTTTGGGGGTGGCCCCCACAGCAAGCCCCGGAAGATTGGAAAGTCCCCGTTGCTGCTGTTGCTGCCGTTTCTGACAGCGCCAGAGCGCCCTGTGACACGCCCGCCCCTGCTCCAGCTGGCCGCAGGAGACAAGACCCCCTGCCCCTGGCCGGGCCCACTGCCCGCCTCTCCTCCCGGGCGCTGGAGTGCGGGCTGGTGGCACTTCTCCGTGGTCTCCAGGGGCTCGTCCACACGTTGGCGCGTGTTCTCAGGCCGGCCACGGTGGGGTGCCCAGGTTCTGACGCCGTTTCCTTCCGGGCCTCCCGCCCGGCCCCCCTCCACAGAGCACCCTGCGCACGGGCCTGGAGGAGCTGAAGCAGTTCTTCGCCCTCAATGGCTCCTGCCGCTTGCCCCTCAGCCCCAGCCTGCTGGTCAAGGGCATCGTGCCCAGGGTGAGTGAGGGGCAGTCTGGGGCTCAGGGTGGAGGGCCTGAGAGAGATGAGGAGGAATCACAGGGGGGGGGGGGGGTCTCTCTCCCAGAGGGGCCAGGGCCTGGCGGGTGGAGCCCTCGTGGTCCGGCAGGAGCGTGTAGGGCCTCTGCCCTCAGGGCTCGATGCTGCCCGCCCCTCAGAATCCCTAACGGGGGTCTCACTACTGCCCTGTGCCCTAGTTGTTTGTTTGTTTTGTTTGGGGGGGCCACACCTGGCAGGGCTCCGGGTTTACTTCTGGCTCTGCACTCAGGAATACCTCCTGGGTGGGATGTGTGTGTGTGTGTGTGTGTGTGTGTGTGTGTGTGTGTGTGTGTGTGTGTGTGCGGGTCAGGGTACCATATGAGGTGCGGGGATTGAACCCAAGTCGGCCACATACAAGGCAAGCGCCCTCCCCGCAGTGCTCTTGCTCTGGCCCCAAGGAGCCCCGTTTTAGTGAGGGATAAACAGAGCTGCAGACAGAACATGCGATGCACACGGCTCATCAGTGGAATGAGAGCAGGAGCTGCGGCTGTAGGGAGCGGGGCAGGGTTCAGGGTTCCAGCGAGGGGCCTGGGAAGCGAGGATCCCGTGGGCAGGCCACTTCCTCCTGACGCCACCGCCCTCTGTCCGGCTCAGGACTGCTCCTACTTCAACTCCAATGCGGTTCCGCTCAAGCTCGCCTTCCAGAACGTGGACCCGCTGGGCGAGCACATCCGGGTCATCTTCAAGGTGAGGCCACTCTGCTCACACCTGGGGGAGGGGGCATGCTAGGAAGGGAGAGGGGGGTGAAGGGAGCCTGGGGTTCAGAGGCAGCCCCCGGCTCCTGCTGTGCTCCTCCTGGGTCCCTTAGACCGGAAGCAAGGAGGTCACGGCCCTGAGCTAGGGGTGGAGGATCTAGAACGCAAACCTGCTGTGGTTTGGGTAAGGTGGGATCTGCTTGTCCCTGGGACTGATGGACCCCGGGACACGGGGTCTGGAGTGGAAACAGTGCAGGCTCTAATTCCGCTGGAGAGTAAGCACTGCAGTATGGCGGGGGAGAAAACGCACCTGTGCGTGGGACAGGCTGCGAGTTCCAGACCTGAGGGTGGAATGTTCGGTGCTTTTTTGTTCTGTTTTTTGGGGCCTTGCCAGGCGATGCTCAGGACTGACTCCTGGCTCTGCGCTCAGGGATCACTCCCGGTGGGGCTTGCGGGTCCCCGTGCGGTGCCCGGAATCAAACCTGGGTCGGCTGCATGCAGGGCACATGCCCTCCCCGCCGTGCCATTGCTCCAGCCCCGGGTGTTCAGCTCTTTCAGACTTTTCTAAGAGGTTTGGGAGGACTTGATGAATATTTGGGGCCTGGGGTCAGTTCTCTGGAGATGTGGGTGACGGCCAGAGCAAGCAAAGTGCCTGGCGCGGGTGTGAAGGTCATTGATGGGCCGGTGTGAGTGGGAGGCTGGCATAGGTGGGCTGAGGTGGCCATCCTGGAGGGCCGGGGCAGGCAGTAGAGATGAGTTCCGGTCACTCCCTTCCTCTGTCCAGTGTGGGGACGACCTTCGCCAGGACATGCTGACCCTGCAGATGATCCGCATCATGAGCAAGATCTGGGTGCAGGAGGGGCTGGACATGCGCATGGTCATCTTCCGCTGTTTCTCCACCGGCAGGGGGCGAGGTCAGTGTGAGAGGGCAGGCCGCGAGGGCGCACCTCTGCTGGCTGCCCGTCCTTCCCCCTTCCCCAGCACCCACCCGTGCCTCTTCAGGAGAGTGAGAGGGTTCAAAGGTCTGGACATGTGGGAGCCCCGGCTTCGGTCCCCAGAACCTCATGGTCCCCTGGCCCCTGAGCTCGGAGGAATCCATGAGCACTGCCAGGTGTGGCCCAAAACAGACAAGACCAGAACATGAGAAGGGAATGTTTATTTCTTCCGCAACTATGGAGGGCGTTCAGAGAGAAGCCGGGAGAGGGACTGGGAGGAAGCTGATTTGGAGACAGCCGAAGGTGCTCTGTAACTTTTGAGTCTGACAAAACAACTACAAAAAGAGGCTTTTTGGTGACAGTTGGGGGGCATTGGATTAGAGTGGGTTAGAATGGGTAGATTAGGTAATTAGAAAATGGTTACTTGAGGGGGCTGGAGCGATGGCACAGCGGGGAAAATTGGTATAATGGGTGGAGCACTTGCCTTGAGTTTGGCCGACTCAGGCTGGATTCCCTGGCATTCCATAATGGCTCCCCAGTACCCACCAGGAGTGATGCCTGAGTGCAGAGAGGCAGGACTAACCCCTGAGCATCACTGGGTGTAACAACCCCCTCCCCACCAAGAAAACCCTTTTAAAAATTCTGATTGGGAGATAACCAAATAAATAAAATTAAAAGAGACTTTTGGGAAACAGTTGAGGAAATTTGACGAGAGTGAGTTAGAGCAGGCAGGTTAGATAATTAGAAAATGATAATTTGGGGGGTGCTGGAGAGATAGTATGGTGCCTACGGTGCTTGCTTTGCACGCAGCCCACCTGGGTTCAGCCCCCAGCACCCCCTGTAGTCCTCACTGCCAAGAGTGATCCCTGAGCACAGAGCCAGGAGTAAACGCTGAGCACCACTGAGTGTGTGTGGCCCCAACCCACCTCCTTCTCCCTCCCCCCCCCAAAGAAAAACAAAAAGGAAAACCTGCAGCAGCTGTGGGCTGGGGCCGGCAGAGGCCAGCTGGTCAGGAAGCCCTGCCCCGTTTCTTCTCCCGCTCTGCCCTGGGCCTCTCCTCACCCTGTCAGGCTGTCCAGGCGCCCTGAAGCCCGGTGTATGGGGTCTCTCTTGCAGTCCTCCCTGACATCAGCCCTTCTCTCGCTGTTGAGTCACCCCAGAACCTTTCCTCCCAGGGATGGTGGAGATGATCCCCAACGCGGAGACCCTGCGCAAAATCCAGGTGGAGCACGGGGTGACCGGCTCCTTCAAGGACCGCCCCCTGGCCGACTGGCTGCAGAAACACAACCCTGGGGAGGATGAGTACGAGAAGGTAGGATGGGGCTGGCTGGGGTACGAGGAGCTCGGAGGAGCGGTGAGGGGCCGTGGGGGCTGGTACCATCCACTGCTGGTGCCTTTGAGCAACTGGACTTGGTTGGCGCCTCTGGATCCTTTGGTGCGGGCCCAGCGGCTGTCGGAAGCAGCTGGGTTAGTGCCCTGGTATCAAACGGGGGATCTATTGAATTCCTTAAATTCCACGCTGTGGACCTGCCTGAGTCCAGGATGAAACATGGCTCTGAGGCCGGGAACGTGGCTCAGGGGTGCAAACGCTACTTGCCTTGCCTCTGAGGCCCTTCCTTTGATTTTCGGACGATAACATCATGATGACCGGATGAGGGAGTTTGTTCAGTTTCTCCTGTGTCCTGTTAGGGGAGTTTAGTGACACTTTGCAGAAGGAGAATTGGTGGGAGGGCAGGGCTAGAGAGTAGCACAGTGGGTAGGACATTTGCCTTGCATGTGGCCAACCCAGGTCCAATCCCTGGCACTCTATAGGGTCCACCAAGCCCGCCAGATGTGAGCTGAGAGGTAGGAGTAAGCCCTGAACATTGCAAGGTGTGGCCCCTTCAAAAAACAAATGTTGGGGCCAGAGCGATAGTACAGTGGATAGGGCTGGGTTTGATCCCTGAGCACTGTCAAGAGTAATTCCTGAGTGCAGAGTCAGGAGTAACTCCTGAGCATCACTGGGTATGACCCAAAAAGCCAAAAAAGCATGGTGGGAGGATACTTTAAAGATCATTTCAATTTCACTTAGTTTAGATGTATTTGTTGGGGCTGGAGATGGAACCCAGGACCTTCTGCATGCAAAGTCTGTGCTAGAAAACATTCTCAACATTTTCACCGAGTCCCTTCCCTGGCGTGGGACTCAGTATTCTCTTAGTGAATCCTGGTGATGCAAGTGGGCTGGTATCAGCCATCAGAGGGTGTTAGGATTGAGGGGAGATTTGAGCGGAGACGGTTAAGAAAAGGGCTGGCCTGTTCCTTGGGGACATTCACCTCGGCTTCATGATTTAGTCTGTGGGTAACTAAGCTTAGGGGTAGGAGCAAGTCAAACGAACCAAACTCATAAGAGACCCACGAGAAGCCAGAGTGCGGATTTCTATCACCCAACTGCCAAGGGGGTCCAGACCCTAATCTATATGGATCAAAATCTGCCACCTCCCCACTGTAGACGTCAGGGCTCTCTCGCTTTGTTTTTGTTTGGGGGCCACACCCAGCAGTGCTCAGGGTTCCTCCTGGCTCTGCAGTCAGGGGTCGCTTCTGATGGGCTCAGAGGACCCAATGGGATGCTGGGGGTTGGCTCCAGACCAGCCGCCTGCAAGGCAAACGCCCTCCCCACTGTACTGTGGCTCGAGCCCCTGAGGCCCTCTTGCTTGGGGCCAGACTGGTAGTGCCCGAGGGCCTCTTAGATGGGCCTGCATTTCGCAGGGTTTCAATAGCTGTTATGTTGAGCTCGGTGCAGCCGGATTACTCTCTGCCAGTCACGATGGACAGATGTCCAGCAAGGACACCCCCCCCACACACCCCGTCATCAGGGAAGCACTCAGTGTCTTGCTCTTTCCACCTTGCAAAGCCTTGGTCAGCTCTCTCGGATCTCCCTGATTTCTTTCTTCCGTTTTTGGCTGTTGAAACATTCTCCCCCACCAAAGGGGATGGGCATATTTATTGAATTTATTTATTCAAAGTAGGAAAGGAGTAGCTGGACGGCTGGACTCCGGGCCCCACCCCAGGTCCCCTGCCCAGGCTAGGGCCCTGCCAGAGAGGGAGGGAGGAGAGGCCTGGGGCCTGCAGCTGTCCGCCAGGGACATGCCCATTACCATCCCCTGGAGCAGCTCTCGGGAGCCCCCAGTCTGGAAAAAAAAAATAAAAAACATGGGCTGGGCCAGAGGAAGCAGCAGCAGGGGAGCAGGCCGAGGGCATGCTCGGAGGGGTCTGTGATTCTCAACTGGCAGGTGCAAGGGCTGGGGGGCTGCCAGCCTAGGCTGGAAGTCCCAATGGAACCCTTCCCAGAATGGCTCTGGGGTCCCCCTCAACAACAGCCTGATATGGCTGGCAACTGGCAGAGGCACTCTGGCTGGGTGCTGGCCAAGACCACCAATGGACAGACGTGCCAGCGCTGGACAGCTCCCCGCCCTCCCGGCCAGGACCCCATGAGCAGGGGTCTGATTGTTGCCTCTGACGCATCCTAGCAGGGAGGCACTAGGGCGGGTGGTCCCTCTCCTACCCACGCATCCGAGAGCGCCCACACTGCTCTGTCAGTCCCCTCACATCAGGAGGCTTTTGACACAGCAAGACTTCCTGCGTGCAGGGGGCGGGCACCGTCTGAGCTCCGCAAGGGACTGAGTCATGTCCCCACGGGCCGGCGGCGGTTGTGTCACAAATCCACGATCAGACGGGCGTCAGGTTGAGTGAGCCCCAGGGACAGGAAGGCAGCTCCATCTTTCCTCTGCTGGAAAAGCCGCCTGCTTTGGGGGATCATGCGGCCGTGGGCCGGGGAACAGCCAAGAGAGACTGAGGGGGGGTCCAGGCCCTGGAGCCTGGGCTGGGAGGATCTGTGCTGTGCTGACCTGAAGGGCGAGGGGTGCGGGGTGCTGTCTGCAGTGACTCCGGGGCAGAGTGTGGGCCCGGGAAGGTGGGGCAGGGTTTGGAGGCTGGGTGAGCGTTGCTCATGCTGCCCCCAGAACTTGCCCCTTTGTGACGGCCGGTGTCTGCTGCCGAGTCTGAGTTCTGGGCATTTTCTGGCCCTCGCAGAGAGGGGTTCGAGCTGGGAGCTGTCCCTCAGCTTAGCAATGTGCTTCGATGCAGTCAGGTGACGCCAGCCCCTGGCTCTGAGCTCAGAAATATCTCTAACACTCTGCACCAAGCTGAGAAATGTGCCTCCTTTTCAAGTGTCAAGCACCTTCTGCAAGTGTGAGCTGCCTCAGCTCTTCTGCAGGAAGCAGCGTGAAGGAGACGAGCCCTTGTTGGCTGTTCCTGGGAGCACTGGGAATGGGAGTCACATTGGGGCAGAAGCAGCGTCGGGAAGGAGCACTGGGTCCAGCTGTCTTCGTGCTAGGCTCACACTGAAATGGTCCTGGCTGCTCGGAAAGTTGAATCTTGCACCGATTCATTGGTTTATGTTGGGGGGCCACACCAGGTAGTGCTCAGGGGATGAGGGGTTCCCACATGCCAAGCATGCACCTCGGCCCCTTGAGCCAGCTCCCCTTCTCATAATGTCTCCTCAGCCTGGACTCATCAGATATTTATTTATTCATTTATTTTGGTTTTGGGGTCACACCCTGCAGTACTGGGGGTTTCCTCAGGCTCTGTGCTCAGGGATCACTCCTGGAGCATTCAGAGGACCATGTGGGGTGCAGGGGACAGAGCTCAGGTGGGCCGCGTGCAAGGCAAGTCCCTTATCCACTGTCCTATCACCAGGCCCTGGGCTCATCAAATCTTAGCTCTGGGGTTCATCTTCTGTCCTTCCCATGGACTCCCGAGGAGAAAGTCCGAGAAGACTCGGAAGTGGTAGAGCCTTACTCCTCAGCTCCTATCCAGGGCTCAGAGAGACGTCTCTGTGCGTGAGAGCTGGTTGGTTAGAAGGAAACACAGCCACACGTGCAGGGCTAGCTGCAGACAGCGCTCAGAAAGCGGGGGCCCAGGCTGAGTGGACCAGCCTGGCCCTGGCGCCCCTGGCTTCGTTCGAGCTTCCTCCTGTCCTCTTCCGTACTTCCCCCCAGGCCGTGGAGAACTTCATCTACTCGTGTGCCGGCTGCTGTGTGGCCACTTATGTCTTGGGCATCTGTGACCGACACAACGACAACATCATGCTGAAAACAACCGGCCACATGTTCCACATCGATTTTGGCCGCTTCCTGGGCCATGCCCAGATGTTTGGCAACATCAAGCGGTAAGTGGCCTTCAGGGCCAGGGCGGGGCCAAGAGGCCCTCAGAAAGGGGTTCCCGGGGCTTGAGCGATAGCACAGCAGGTAGGGCGTTTGCCTTGCACGTGGTCGACCCAGGTTCGATTCCCAGCATCCCATATGGTCACCAGAGCACCGCCAGGGGTAATTCCTGAGTGCAGAGCCAGGAGTAACCCCTGAGCATCGCTGGATGTGACCCAAAAAACAAATAAATAAATAGAAAGGAAGGAAAGGAAGGAAGGAAGGAAGGAAGGAAGGAAGGAAGGAAGGAAGGAAGGAAGGAAGGAAGGAAGGAAGGAAGGAAGGAAAAAAGGAAGAAAGGAAGGAAGGAAGGGGTTCCCTGCTGGAGCACAGGCCCACACGTGAGAGTGTGGCCCTTGGTCTGAGCAGCATTGGGAAGCGAAGGTGACTTGGGAGGTCGGGGGTTTGCAGAAATACAAGCCATCAAAAGAGAGACGCCCAGAAAAGGACACGGTTCGCTCACAGGCCAGCCCCTGGGGTGGACGTGTGTGGGGCTTCTCAGCTGAGCGCCCTCCCCCCCACTGTCCCCGTCCAGGTCTGCACAGGGGGTGAGGGAGGAGGGGACATGGAGCCAGCCTCCACCTCCTTGCTGACCTTCCTGTGTCTTCCCCTTGGCCCAGGGACCGTGCCCCCTTTGTCTTCACCTCGGACATGGCGTATGTCATCAATGGGGGTGACAAGCCTTCCAGCCGTTTCCATGACTTCGTTGACCTTTGCTGCCAAGCCTACAACCTCATCCGCAAGCACACCCACCTGTTCCTCAACCTGCTGGGCCTGGTGAGGTCCCTGCCCCTTTCTGCAGCCTCCTTTCTTGTCCCTGGGCACCGTCTTTAAGATTCCCCACGTCTGGCACTAAAGCATTTCTGGAGGTCCACATTGCTGAGTCCTAGATAAAGACAGGGCCCACCCCCCACCCCCATGGGCAGGGTGTCCGTGCAGGGCTGTCACTTCCTGCTGCAGTCCTTCCCACAGCAACTGCCCGCCACCCTCTACCCCTAGGCGGGCTGGGAGCTGAGCTCTAGAACATCGGCGTATGGTGGACACGCTGGCGTTGCAGCCTGCTGCAGGCGCTCTCTCCCCTCGTGTGCTCCCCCTGCAGATGCTGTCCTGTGGCATCCCCGAGCTCTCCGATCTGGACGACCTCAAGTACGTGTACGATGCCTTGAGACCTCAGGATACGGAGGCCAATGCCACCACCTACTTCACTAGGTATCACCCTGCACACAGGACAGTTCTGCCTACTTGAGGCTGGGAGGAGCCGGGCGAAGGGAAGGGAACGGCTGAGCCCAAACCGGGTTCGAGTCAACAACACAGTCTGTCTTAGCTCTGCTCTCGCCCTCGGGGAAATCACCTTCTCCTCCTAGACTCAGTTTTCCAAATGCACCTTTGTTTGTCTGTTTTGGGGGCAGGGGGGCCACTCTTAGTGATGCTTCTGGCTCTGTGCTCTAGGGTCACTCCTGGTAAGTGCTCAGGAAACCCCATGGTGGCAGGGATGGAACCTGGGGCTCCTGCATACTCAGCATGCTTCCCGCTCTCCTCGGCCAGGGCATGTAGTTTTATGAATTGACATCTCTGTGTGGGTCATTACTTGGAAAGATGTTCCCTTTAAAAAAAAAATTTTTTTTGACAATACTTTTTCCAGAAGTTTTAAAATATAATTTTATCTGTATATTTGGGGTGGGTCACATGAGAGCTCCTCCTAGTGCATGAGAGCTCCTCCTAGCTCTGTGCTCGGAGGTCACTTCCTGCAGTACTTGGGGGGCCGTGTGATGCAGTGGGTCAAACCCTGGCCTCGTGCATGCAAGGCGAGTGCTCACGTGTTGGCCTCTCCCCAGCCCACACTTGCATTTTGGTGCTAATTTTTGGAGTAGGCGGTGCTGTAGTCTGACTCTGATCTCTCTCTCTCTCTCTCTCTCTCTCTCTCTCACACACACACACACACACACACACACACAAGCATGCATATACACACACGCACACACTCATATATGCACATACTCATACACATGCAAACACACACTCACACATGCACACGCGCACACACATACATGTTACCTACAGGGCACTGGATTGGGAGGGTGGATGCTAGCTGTGCTCAGGGAACACTCCCAGCTCTGTGGGCAGTGGATTTCCCAGAACTGTAAGCATTTCCGTGTTCTGGGTCAGAACCTTCCCCCTTGTCAAACATAGGACTCTGTGGTTTCATTTTCAGACAGGTTATGTCTGCAAGTAGGGACCTCTGTGCAAACCCCACCTTCCCTCTCCCTCTTCTCCCAGGCTCTGAGGGCTCTTAGAGAACTAAATTTCCTCTCTTGGTTCTCCCAGGGACCTTTCCTTTCAAAGGGAAATCTCTCAATTAGACGCTGCTTGGTAACCATTGAACCTTGAAATCCTGTTTAACAAAAACTTTCACATTCACTTGGTGAATGGTGGAGCCAATTGCTTCTTATCTTCCACTAACTTCCTGGGGCTGGGGGGCAGATAAGACCCTGGCTTACACGAGTGGACAATTATGTGCAGATGCACGCTGAGACTTCCCAGGTAGAGTGCTCACCGGAGCTGCTGACCAGGTATTCAGGAGCACCCCTCCAGGTAGCACTGGGTGGGGGGTAGCAGATAGCACTGTGACACCCTTTCTCCCACGCCCATAGGTTGATCGAGTCCAGCCTGGGCAGCGTGGCCACAAAGCTCAACTTTTTCATCCATAACCTGGCCCAGATGAAGTTCACAGGCTCCGACGACCGGCTCACCCTTTCCTTCGCCCCCCGGACATACACCCTCAAGAGCTCCGGCCGCCTCACCAATGTCTTTCTCTGCCGCCACGAGAAGATCTTCCACCCCAACAAGGGCTACGTGAGTCCCCTCCAGCCCGACCCTCCCTGCACCCTCCCTGCAGCTGTCTGGGGCTCTGGCTGTGTGTTGGCACCCACACGGCAGCTGTTGTTGAGCTTCCAGTGCTGAAAGTGTGCGGGGGGTTTAGGGGGGGGATGGTTGGCACCTCGGTCCCTGTTGCCCAAATAGCCTCCTCTGTCCCCTTTGCCCAAATGGCCTTCTTAGCATCAGGGGGCTGAGAGCTAATTCCCAGTAGCTGTGGCAGGGCCCTGCGGAGCCGTGCTGGGAATCTTTCAGATTCCTGCAGCTCGGCTCCCGGTTGCCTTCATCTCCACCTTCTTCTTTCTGGAAACTGGACTGCTGTGTCCTGCCCTGCTCCCCCCGCTGGCCTTCCCCCTCTGTTGGGTGTAGGTGGTCTGGCCGCATCCCCTAAGACTTTTGTTGGGGGCCACACCCAGCTTCCTCCTGGCTCTGTGCTTGGGGATCCCTCCTGGCGGGCTCCAGGGACCATAGCGGGTGCTGGGCGTGGGACCCGGGTCAGCTGCGTGCTGCACTGTCACGCCTCCCTGCTGTACTGTCACTGCCCCCCCCCCCCCCGCGTTCCCTGAGACTCGGACCTTTGCAGATCTACGTGGTGAAGGTGATGCGAGAGAACGCTCACGAGGCCACGTACATCCAGCGCACGTTTGAGGAGTTCCAGGAGCTGCACAACAAGCTGCGGCTGCTCTTCCCTTCTTCCCTCCTGCCCAGGTAGCTGCCCCTTTTACTGGGGGGGAGGGGGGCTCACTGAAGAGTGAGGGAGGACAGTAAACCGCCCTTGGAGGGTAAAAGCTCTTCCTGCTTTTCTTGGCCTGATAGTGGAGCCAGTGAGTGGCGCAAGGGCTCCCCCTGCCGGCGTCTCACGGGGGCCTCTGAACCTTGAGAACCGGGTGGGACCCACCTGCCAGGTGTTAAACAAGCCCTGAATGAAGGCAGGGGCTGCAGCTCACTGCTAGAACTCAAGCCTTGGGCTTGACTCCCCAGGGGAGAAAGGCAGGGCATTAACGGAGTCTACAGGTGCTTCAGTCACAAGTGTTCTGTTTTGGGTTTTGGCTCTAGGGCCACACCAGGCGATGCTCAGGGACTACTCCTGGCTCTGCACTGAGGACCATAAGGATGTCAGGGATCCAACCGCGGCCAGCTGCTTGCAAGGCAAATGCCCTGACCACTGTACTGTTGCTCAGGCTCACAAGTGGTTTTGGTTTTTGTTGTTGTTGTTGTTTGTTTGTTTCTAAGAAGTTTTTCAAGGGCCTAAGTGTTAGATATGCCGTGAGTAGGGCGTTTGCTTGCATGTGGCCGATACAGGTTTGATCCCCAGCATCCCATATGTTCCCCTAAGCACTGCCAGAAATGATTCCCGAGTGCAGGGCCAGGAGTAACTCCTGAGCATCGCTAGGTATGGCCCAAAAAGAAAAATTAAAAAAGCAACGAATTTTTCAAATAGATCAAATGTGGCATGTGCATAGGATAAAAGGGTACAGTGAGGGCCGGCATTCCATATGGTCCCGAGCACCACCAGGAGTGATTCCTGAGCACAGAGCCAGGAGTACCCCCTGAGCATCGCTGTGGCAAAAATGAACTGGGGGGGGTGTTATTGGGGCGGAGAGCTAGAACAGCAGGTAAGGTGCTTGCTTGCTTTAGTGAGCAGCTGAGGGTCCCAGAAGGAGTGACCCGAGTGGGTGGGGGGGTATCCGGTGTTAAAATGCAGCTGACGTGTGACCAGAGCTTCCCTGCCTTTCCCACCGTCCCCTGCCCGCCCCCTAACCCACCCCTGCAGCTTCCCCAGTCGCTTCGTGATTGGCCGCTCCCGGGGAGAGGCAGTGGCCGAGCGGCGGAGGGAGGAGTTAAACGGCTACATCTGGCACCTGATCCACGCCGCCCCGGAGGTGGCCGAGGTGGGTCTGGGGGTCTGGGCTGCAGGTCAGAGCTGGCGGAAGGGCAGATTCTGATCCCGCCAGCCCTCAGGGAGGGTGCTTGTGTCTCTGGACAGGGGCTGGGGGCGGGGAGAGGAGCTGCAGTCTCAGAAATCACCGAGTCGTCCCAGAGCGCTGGCAGCCAGGGGTCCGAACCCGGACTTAGCGTGTGGGGCGGTGCTTAAGGAGGAGTGGCTGCTCCGTGCTCAGTGCTCAGTGTGGCTCCCAGCGGTCATGGGGGTGGGGGTGGGGCTAGGTAGGAAATGAACCCCTGCCCCCTCCCGACTCCTGCCCTTCAAATCATCTCCCTGTCTCCAGAAAGGAGGTTTTTTTGAGCAGGTTATTTGTGTGGTCTTACCTCGGGTTTGACGGTAGGATATTAAAATTTGACCCTAGGACTGGAGCAATAGTAAAGTGGGGAAGGCCCTTGCCTTCCAGGTTCCATCCCCGGCTCCCCCGATGGTCCTCCAAGCCCACCAGGAGTGATTCCTGAGTGCAGAGCCAGGAGTAAGCCCTGAGCATTGTTGGGTGTGGCCCAAAATAACAAAATAATAAATTAATAAATTTGACACCATAGGGCAAAAAACAGTAACTGATCATCAAACGCCTTCATTGCTTTCCTCCCTTCCACACACTCAGGTGACTTTCCAGCTTCACGGTGCCCTTAGCATAAGTATCATTCTGCAGTATTGGTTTTCTCCCCCTTGGCATTTACAGCGAGCAGTTTCAGATGTATTCTAGTCCAGGTAAGGTGCTTGCACAGGGGCTCAGTCGCCACTCCCAAACACAGTCAGCATGACGTCAGCACTCAGCATCCCTGCCAATGAAGCCACCTCACTTCTTGGGTGACATTTAGATTATGCCCCTTTGTTTCACCGTTGATCCTGGAGTGGGCATTTTTCTCAGCTTGGGTTTGGGTTTCCCTACAAGATTAGGGAGCGTTCTCAGGGGACGGCATTCGTGGTCTTTGGGCCAGGCTGGCTTGGATATCTCTCTCAGCATGAGGGGTGTTGGTAGGAGAGGAACAGAAAGCTTTTGTCCTGATGCCATTGACTATTGGCGGGGGCGGGGTCTAGAAGGGGGCATTTTTAATTTTGGTTTGGGGCCACACCCTGCAGCTTACTCCTGGCTCTGCACTCCGGAATCACTCCTGACAGGCTCGGAGGACTCTATGGGATGCGGGGGGTTGAACCTGAATCGGCAGGTGCAAGCAAGAGCCCTCCCCCCTGCACATTGCTTTGGCCCCTCAAGCTTCTCTTTATAAAACACTTTTAATTCTCATAATAAAACTTATAAAACACAAAGCAGAAAACAATGTGAGCGCTTGCATACCCATTACCTAAGCTGCTGTGTTTGACTGGCTTGCCTGTAAAGTGTATGTTCCCGTTCATGGAGCCCTCTCTCCAGCCCCTTCATCTACTTTTGTTTGAAGTATATCACAGTAGATTATGGATATAGTGTGACATTCTACTCCTAAGTAATTATTATGAATTTCTATAAAAAATGAACAGAGGTGGGCAAAGCCATAGTACAGCTGTAAGGCATTTGCCTTGCACACAGCTAACCTGGATTCAATCCCCGGCATTCCATATGGCCCCCCCAAGAACCGCCAGGAGTAATTCCTGAGTGTAGAGTCAGGAGTAACCCCTGAGCACTGCTAGATGTGCTCCTACTCCCCAGAATAAAAGATACGGGGCCAGAGATAGCCTTGGTTTGATCCCCGGCACCCCGTAGGGTCCCCTGAGCACCACAAGGGGTCACTAGTGATCACAGAGTCAGGAATAGCCCCTGAGCACCTCTGGTTGTGGCCCAGCTGGCCCCTCTCCCCTGCCCCCAAAAGAGAGAAAAGGATATATATATATACACATATATATGGATATGTGTATATATATATTTAATTGAATAACTGTGAGAACAGTTACAAAGCTTTCCAGTTTAAGTCTCGGTCATACAATGATCAAACACCCATCCCTTCACCAGAGCACATTTTCCACCACCAAGAACCCCAGTATACCCCCCATCCCACCCCTCCCCCTGCCTGTGTGGCAGATGATTTCCACTTTACTCTCTCTCCACTTTGATCACATTCAGTATTTCGACAAAAGACCCACCATTATTATTTGAAATTTTCCCCCCAACAATCAGACCTACCGAAAAATCATCATTAGATAATTTGTTTTCTGTTAACTGGTTATGAAGAGCATATGATGTTGCACAGCCGCAAAGCGGCCACGTGATTTTGGATTTCTGATATTTTAGTAATAAGTCTGGAGGGATTTCTGCCAAAAGCCGCTGCGTTCCGGTATTGGTTTGTGTGCCTCTGGGATCATGGCCATTCAGGAGCCAGGAGCCATTCATAGGACATATATTTTACACAGCAGTATCATGTCATCCACACATAGTCCATGTTCAAGGTTTCCTCGTCGTCTCCCAACGTGGTTTTGTGTTTTTTTCGGACCGGGTGGTGGCAGGGATCAAACCCAGGGCTCCCACAGGGCTCAGGCTTTCTCTCCAGCCCTTTGAGCTGTTGCCCAGCCGCCCAGGGGTTGGATGTTGGAGCTGTTGTCCAACCAGGAGCTGCCTAGCCCCTCCCCCTGCCCCCCACCCCACTCCCCGGGTTCTGTGGTAAGTCGCTGCTCCCAGCTGCCCCTGCCCTCCCCCATGGGCCGCGTCTGTCTGACCAAGGAATGGCTCTCTCCGATTCCGTTCCAGTGTGACCTGGTGTACACCTTCTTCCACACCCTGCCGCGAGATGACAAGGCCGCAGGCACCAGCCCCGCTCCCAAGTCCTCAGGTACGGGGCCTCCTTGGGTCAGTCCTGCCCACCTCTGGGGACCCGCAGGGCCGCTGGTTTCGCCACTGAGCGCAAGGTCCCCAGCTCCCCCTACAGTCTGCACATTTCCCCTGGAGGACCCTGATCAGAACGTGCTGCTGGGGGCGGATCGGGGACGGGGTGTCAGGTGGGGAGGGGGCCAGCCTGGTGACCTTTCTTGGTGTCCTTTGTTCCCCACAGATGGCATGTGGGCCCGTCCTGTTGGGAAGGTGGGAGGGGAGGTGAAGCTGTCCATCTCCTACAAAAACAACAAGCTCTTCATCATGGTGATGCACATCCGGGACCTGGTGAGTGAGGCCCCGTCCTGCGAGTCTTCGTCTCTCTTCTGGGACTGTTCTGCTGGGCCCTCCTGGAGAGCGACCAAGGAGGCCGCCACTGTCCTGGTTCTGTGATGGGTCCAGGCAGCAGCGGACCCAGCTCCTTCCCCTCACTGGTCTTGGGCAACACTAGCCAGATTTCTCAGCCTCATCAAAATGAGGCATCAAAATGTTAGTACCCGCGGGGCCGGAGCGATAGCACAGAGCGGGTAGGGCGTTTGCCTTGCACGTGGCCGACCCGGGTTCGATCCCCGGCATCCCATATGGTCCCCCAAGCACCACCAGGAGTAATTCCTGAGTGCATGAGCCAGGAGTAACCCCTGAGCATAGCTGGGTGTGACCCAAAAAGCAAAAAAAAAAAAAAAAAAAGTTAGTACCCGCCTCTTGGGCACTCCGAGAGCTAATGCTTGTGGGATGTGTAACACCTATGCCATGCATCATGGTGTTAATCATGATGGGGGTTAAGGCAGGGCAGCCACGTGACATGCTTGGAGCACAGACATTTGGGGTATGAGCCCAGAGCAATGGGAACAAAAGGGGAAGAGAAACTTTTTTGCCGGCTTGATTTTGAGCCACTCCCGGCAGTGCTGGGGGACACCCTGTAGTGCCAGGCCCCCATTTGCAGAGCAGGTGCTCCGGCTCTTTGAGCCACTTCCCTGGCCCAGAAGAGAAGTTCTGTTGAATCCCTACAATGGGCGGGATTGGGCCGTGGGTGTACGGCAGGATGAAGTGTGAACGCTAGAAAGAAGTTCTTACGGGGCTGGAGCAATAGCACAGCAGGTAGGGCATTTGCCTTGCACTGCGGCCAACCCGGGTTCGATTCCCAGCATCCCATATGGTCCCCTGAGCACCGCCAGGGGTAATTCCTGAGTGCAGAACCAGGAGTGACCCCTGTGCATCGCCAGGTGTGACCCAAAAAGCAAAAAAAAAAAAGAAAGGAAGAAAGAAAGAAAGAAGTTCTTACACTCGGATCAGTCGCTCCTTCATCCGTTCAACAGAGATTCGTCTCTGTTCACTTTGCACTGGGCACTGACGCAGCAGGTCTGGGTACGAGTTCCTGCCCCTGGTAGCTTACATGCCCGCAGGAAGAGGAGGACAGGGAGGTACGGAAAGCAGCAGGGCCGAGGCAGAACTCTGGTGAGAGAGGACAGAGCTACTGCGGAGGGTGCTGGTGGCGAGTCTACACTGAGAGGTCAGGGGTAGCCTCGCTGGGGGGTGTTGAAGCAAAGCTGTGAGGTGCCATGTGGTAACCTGTGGAAGCTCATTCCAGACCCAGGGAGCAAGTCACCCCCTGAACCCTGAGTCAGGAGCCTGTTTGGGGAGCACGGGGAAGGGTGTGGAGGACTAGTCATGTCCCTGAAGTGGGAGGAGCACAGTGAGGTACGGGAGTGGGGTACAGGGGTCGTGACCCAGGAGAAGACCACGTGGACCCACAGATCAGGGCCTGTGGTCTGGACGGTGGCTGCTTCCCTCAGTGAGATCGGGGCTAAGTTCAGATCAGATCCAAGGTCCGTCTCCAAAGGGTCAGCCTGGGTGAGTGACTCATGGGCCAAGCTCGAGGAAGCGCCTCCTCCCTCTGACTCACATCTCTGCCTCTCTGGGGTTACCGGGTCAAACGACAGCAGAGATGGAAGGTTTGGAATGACAGGGAGACCCTGGCATGTGATGGTTCATTCTGACGAGACACAGCTTTGGCCTGCACTGAGCCTTCCTAAGCTCGGGGGAGTTTTCTGGGAACTAGGCCGAGCAGCCTGATGGCCACAGGAGACGGTTCTGTCAGAATGAGGAGAAGCTGGAAGCAGGCAGTAAATTAAAGGTGCCCTGTGAGAAATGAGAGGAATGGCAAGGAACGGGGAGAAAGAGAATGCACGTCTTCATTTTTTGGGGGGTTTGTTTTGTTTTGCTTTGGGGGCCACACTCGGTGATGCTCAGAGATTATTCCTAGCTCTGCACTCGGGAATTACTCTTGACGGAGCACAGAGGGCCCCGTGGGATGTCAAGGATCCTTGCAAGGCAAGTGCCACTGTCCCCTCACTCCAACCCAATCTTCTCCCCCTCCCCACCCTTTGTAGCAACCGCTCCAGGACGGGAATGACCCTGACCCCTATGTGAAGATTTACCTCCTTCCGGACCCTCAGAAAACCACCAAGAAGAAAACCAAGGTGGCCCGGAAGACCTGCAACCCCACCTACAATGAGATGGTATGTGGTGCTGGGACTGGCAGCAGACTCTGCCCGTTTTGTGGGACATCAAATCGTATCAGAATGTGGCCACACCACCGCGATCGGTGGCTACTTTTTCTTTTTTCCCTCTGGCCCCTTTTTGCCCTGCACCCAGCGCTGCTGGTGGGAAAGGACGTGTGGTGCCGGGGACGGAACCCGGGGCCTCCACAGCCCTCTGTCAGTGCTCACTGTGCAGCACAGGGCCCGGCTGAGGACCGTCTGGCTTCTTGAGCCTGAAAGATGGTCTGAACCTGGGTGCGAAGCACTTACTGCCCTTTGGGGTAGGGCTGCAGAGCTGGGGTGTGGCCTGGACCCGGCCGGCTCTGGTTATGAGCAGCCGTGGCCCCCATAAAAAGCGTGCAGAGGCTTGAACTCTGAGCAGGGAGCCAAGTCCCTCACTCGCTGCAGGGGAAGGTGCAGTAGGCTGGGCCTGGGCCACTCGAAACCCAGCGCCACCACGCGCCTTCTGCCTGCTCCCTGGCCCTGGGCTTGCTTCTCCGGGTTCTCCCTCTCTCTCTCTCTCTCTCTCTCTCTCTCTCTCTCACTGCCCGTCTCCTTCGCAGCTGGTGTACGACGGAATCCCGCAGGGCGACCTGCAGCAGCGGGAGCTGCAGCTGAGCGTGCTGAGCGAGCAAGGGTTCTGGGAGAACATCCTCCTCGGCGAGGTGCGCATCCGGCTGCGCGAGCTCGACCTGGCCCAGAAGACCGGCTGGTTCGCGCTGGGGTCTCGCAGTCATGAGACCCCGTGAGCCCCCGACAGCCCTGGCCTGGGCATCCAGGCTGGTGGTGGAGCTGGGGGAGTGGCCGCGCCCTGCAGGGCCGTCCTGCCCTGCTTGAAGGGCCAGGGCCCTGCCGCCGCCAGAGGAAGGGGGGGTCTTCGGCGTGGGACGGCCAGCGAGAGGCGGTCTCCGCTGTCACCGCCACAACACGGAACCTGGGTTGGCTGCGATGAGCAGCCACAAGGGAGGCTGTGAGGTCGCAGCGACGTTTTAAGTTTACCTTGTGTCAAGGGGGCAGCCTCTGGTTTGGGGTGTGAGGGGGGAGGGCGGTATGGAGTAGCAGGCAGCGGGCGGGGAGGGAGGGGGACACATCTTTATTTTTATTTTTAAAAAATGAAATAGTCGTGTTGTCCTCACTGTTCAGGACGCCTCGTGAGCGGGGACTAATTATGCCCCCGAAGGCAGGAGCGGGAGGCTGGGGGCTGGGGGATCAGGGTTCCGACCGGTCTTCCCCGTGGGCCCGGGGCCTGTGTGGTTCGGGTTGGGTTTTTCTATCTGTGGGAAATGTGGGAGAGAGGCCCGGTGGGTTCTCGCTTGGACACCCCCCCTCGAAGGGCAGGGGGAGCGTGGGAGGATGCGCAGTGCCGGCGGGGGGGCACCGTGGATTTTGCCTCCAAAGGAGAGCGACGTGTGTGAGGAAGGGCCCCGCCTGGCTCCTCGGAGACCCCCGTTTCTGGACGGGACCCTCGGCGGGCGTGTTCTTCTGTCTTCTGCTTCGCTGGCTTCTCCCCGCCGTTCAGCCAGCCCTACCAGGCCCCGCGAAGACCTCACGGGGCCTCCCTTATCTCTGCCTCCTCCCCCGAGCCTCCCTTTCACTCAAGGGCATCTCGAGGCCTTGCGACGGGCCTTGAGTGAGTGGCTGAAGCCAGTGTGGCCGCCAGCTGGGCAATTCCTGCGGTGCCCACACTCCTTTTGTGCTGCTGTCTCCCCGACTCCCTCTCCGTCCCACTTTCGAGAAAGCAGCTCCCCCTTTCCATGGGGCCAGAAACCTCGTCAGTCCGGAGCCAAAGGGAGGCCCTGCCAGGAAGGGGAGGACACGTGTGGGAGTCGAGCCCTTTTCCGGGGGTTTCCTTTGGCCTCGAGGACGCTGGATGGGAGCCACCTGTGACCCCACCCCCACCCCGGAGCTGAGCTGGGAGGGTGAGACTCGTCTTCATACGCTTCATTCCCAACTGGGTGCATCTGCAGTGCCCGTCACTCCAAAGTGGTCTTCTCTGAAAAGTGAGGAAGAGACTTGGGATTTGACACGAGTGTGTAAACCAGACCCGGCGGGTGGTGAAAGCGGACGACTCAGAACCAGCCACCCTCACCTGGCGTGGCGCCCTCGCCAGCTCAGCGGGTCCCACTTCCGCCGCCGACTCATTCCATAGCTGGAGAAAAGAAAAAATAGTTTCCTCCAGAGTGAAAGCCCCCGCTGACTGCTGACGAACGGACCAGGGATGGGCTCTGGGTTTGTTTTTTTTTTTTGCCTGGGGCTCACTTTATCCTGCCCCTCTGCGTGCCCAGTCAAAATCCATGTACTGCACCTACTCCCATACCCTCCGTCTCCTACTTTCTCTGGAATTGTATTTTCTAATAAATGACATTTGAGAAAGACGGTGCTATTTTTTTTCAAGATCAGGCACTATTTATTCATTTATTTATTCATTTGGCTTTTGGGCCACACTGTGGTGCTCAGGAGTTTATTCCTGGCTCTGCATTCAGGAATCAATTCTGGCGGGACCATATGGGGTGCTGGGGGTTGAACCTGGGCTGGCCACATGGAAGGCAAACCGTCCCCCGCTGTATTATCTCTTTGGCTCTCTTGGACTTTTTTGGTGGGCAGGGGTCACACCCAGTGGTGCTCAGGACTTACTGCAGGCTTTGCACTCAGGAATTACTTCTGGCAGTTGCTCAGGTAACATATGGGATGCTAGGGATTGAACCCGGGTCAGCTACGTGCAAGGCAAGTGCCCTACCTGTTCTGCTGTCACTCCAGTGGTAAGGCAATATCTAGATGTTCAGGTTAAAATATCTCCATGTAGAAGATTTAAAAAGATAGTTGTGATTTTACAAGCTGCCTTAGATATGTACTGTGCTGATCAAGTGGGTATTATTCTCATTCTATAGAGGAAGCAACTGAAACTCAGAGAGGTAAGGTACTTACTTGCCTAAGGACACACAGCAATGGATCTGGAATTTGTCTGGGGCGGGGGCGGGGGCGGGGGTTGGGTTATGCCCAGCAGTGCTCTGGGGTTGCTCCCACAACCATGCAGTGTCCCAGATTGAGCCAGGGTCAGCTGCATTCAAGGCAAGTGCCTGAAACCTTGTCATTTCCCCGACCCTTGGATCCTGCTATTGAATGAATGCAGGTTTATTTGACTCAAGCCACTTCTCCTCCTAGGTAGTAATTAACGGGACTCTTTTAATTGGTTAATATTGTGGTTTTTAGAGTGCTTTTTTACAGCTTTTCTCAACTGGGGGCCCTCAGGATATTCCTAGGGGCCACAGGTTAAAAACACACACATAAATGGGGGCCCATGGCATGAGACTAGGAGATCAAGTACTCTAGGAGGGGGACATTGGAAAGTTGGAAGGAGGTCAAGGTTACGTAAAAGTCCAGGAACATGACTTTTATACACCTGATGGTATATTTTTTTAATTCTTTATTAGTGAATTACCATGAGGTACATTACAAACTTATGAACTTTCATGTTTGCATTTCAGTCATACAGTGATCATTTACATCCTTCCACCAGTGCCCATTCTCCTCCACCAATGATCCCAGTATCCCTCCCACCACCCCCACCCCAACCCCCACCACCACCCCACCCTGCCTCTGTGGC
Organism: Sorex araneus; assembly: GCF_027595985.1. Lineage (NCBI taxonomy): Eukaryota > Metazoa > Chordata > Mammalia > Eulipotyphla > Soricidae > Sorex > Sorex araneus. Next base: position 37,535,325 of record NC_073308.1, on the reverse strand, counting down.
AGGGCATTCCCTTTTCCTCTCTCCTTTTGGGTGTTGTAGTTTGCAATAGAGGTATTGAGTGGCCATTATGTTTGGTCTATAGCCTACTTTCGTCATGCATCGTTCTCTTTTTTTTCTTCTTGGGTCACACCCAGTGATGCACAGGGGTTACTCCTGGCTCTGCATGCAGGAATTACTTCTGGCGGTGCTCAGGGACCCTGTGGGATGCTGGGATTCGAACCTGGGTTGGCTGAGTGCAAGGCAAACGCCCTACCTGCTGTGCTATCGCTCCAGCCCCTTAGCACGCATCTTTTGACCCGAGTAGGTCCTTCCAACATCCTCTACTAGGTGTTCCCTTCTCTATCTCAGCTACCCTACACCTGGTGGTATTCTTCCCTGTTCTTCATTATCCCATTAAGAGTTTGCTCTCCACTGCCCCCTACTGACCCTACTGGTATGACTTAGGCACTCTGCCCCTTAGTGGGCTGAGGGGCTCTAAGATTACATCCTCTGCATATAAGACGTTTGCTACCTACTAATCCAGGCCCGTTTCTTTTCTTTATTATTATTATTTTTATTTTATTTTTTTGGTGGGGGGGGGTGGTGGGAGTAGCCATAACCAGTAATACTCAGGAGTTACTCCTGGTTCTGCACTCCCATTCCTGGTGGTGTTCGGGGAACCATATGGGATGCTTGGGATCAAACCTGGGTCTGCTGTGTGCAAGGTAAGCACCCTGCCCACTGTGCTACTGCTCCAGCCCCCTCTAGGCCCATCTCTGAGAGAGCAAACAAGCTCTGTGATGCCCCTGAACTACTAGGGCAGACCAGAGCTGTGGCCCGGCTGGAGGAGCGAGATGATGTGACGTGTGCTCGAGCATCTCACCGGGTAGTTTTCACAACTCGGAGTGGAGCCACGTCTCATGCTGAGCCATTTTAGGGGGTGCCTCCAAGGGGGTTGTAAGGGTAGGGCACAGGACCTGTGGGGTTTCTATAAGTGGGTCGGGTTTACTAACTTCTGGACAAGTCCCAGGGGGCCCTTTAAAAGTTGGAACTTGAATCTGGCAAGAGTCTGATTTAAGAAAATTTCTTGGTCAAATTGGGATAGAAATGTGAACCACCCTGAGGGAGTGGGGTGTTGAGGGCTGGGGAAGAGAGTGGGGGTCCCCAGGGAGAAGAGAAACAGAAGAGGCCCAGGAGGCCCCGTTTCTGAGTTCAGAGAGAAACAGCAAAAATGAAGTAATCTGGGGGGCTGGAGCGATAGTACAGTGGGCAGGGCACTAGTCTCGCACATAGCTGACCTGGGTTCAATCCCTGACATCATATATGTTCCCCAAGCCCTACGAGGGGTGATTCCTGAGTGCAGAGCCCCCAGTAAACCCTGAGTACTACCAGGTGTGGCCCAAAAACCAAAAAAAAAAGAAAAATGTCCTAAATTTAGAGCCATGACAGGCCAGGGACAGTGGATATACAGGAGCACTGGTGAGGGTGAGGTTTGAGCTGAATTCCAAAGTCTGCTTCTACACATCTGAGTTGCTGTGGAGACTCATCGCAGAAATTCTGCTGTAGTGCTGCAGAAATTTAGAGGGCCGAGGTCTAGGAATTTCACAGTCTTCGTGCTCTAAAAAGACTTCGTTGCCGTAAATTTGAAGGTCTAATTGGCTTCATGACAAGATGAGCGAATTGAACAGCAGCCCATTAGCACCTAGGGGAGGGTTGTACAGAATAGAAGGCTGTGTAGACAGGAGGATGGCAGGAGGGCAAAGGAAGAACACATTACATCAGGCAAGGCCAATTCCCTGGGGGTTAGCTGGCATCCTGGGCTGTTTAAATGTGTGCTCCTGACAGCGGTGGGACGAACAACTAACAAGGTATAGGGTCTGGAGATGAGTACAGTGGGGAGGAGGTTTGCCTTGTATGCCAACCTGGGTTCAATCCCCGAATCCCATATGGTCCCCGAAGCTCACCGGGAGTGATTCTTGAGCCCAGGAGTAATTCCTGAGCACTGCCAGTGGCCCCAACAAATAAATTTCTAAAAAAAAAAAAGTTAAGCTAAGCCCCTGGTTTGATGAGATGGGGCCTTAGCATTAGCCGTCCCTTCTGAGTCCATGGTCAAGGGGATCCCATTAGGGCTTCTTGCTTTCCTGCAGGTGAGGCACGTGTTCTCTCACTGAGCCCTCCTGGCTCCTATCCTCTCTCTTTACAACTATGAAGGTATAAGTTCAGAAAAAGTGAGTCATTAGGTTTAACTAGGTCAAAATTTTGCTGGAGAAGAATGCTGCAGTAGAGGAAGATGGGAAAACGAAGAGTCTTGGCTAGGGGTTAGTTTTCACACTGGCTTCTAGGACTCATGGTTGGTAAGGAGGGAAGCAAAGGGAGGCAAACACAAGAAATGGTGTTGAAATGATTTGGAGGTCCCTGAGGGGCTGGTAAATAAGTAACTGAACAATAAGTTAAAAATTGCAAAGACAGGAGTGGGGTACTTGGAAATATTATAATTTGGGAGGTAGTACGGACTCGGAAAATTGAAGTCAAACTATTCATTACTTGAGGCCTAGGATCATCTCTATCTTTTTATTTTATTTTTTTCTTTATTATTTTTTTCTTTTGGGGGTCACACCCGGGGATTCACAGGGGTTACTCCTGGCTCTGCACTCAGGAATTACTCCTGGCGGTGCTCAGGGGATCATATGGGATGCTGGGAATCGAACCCGGGTCGGCCGCATGCAAGGCAAACACCTTACCCGCTGCGCTATCACTCCAGCCCCATGTCTTTTTATTTCTGTCTTGGGGGCCACACCTGCTGGTGCTCAGGGCTTACTCTTGGCTCTGCACTCAGGGCTCACTCCTTGCAGGGCTCAGGGCCCATCCATATGTGGTACCAGGGATTAAACCCAGGCTGGTGGGGCTGGAGCGATAGCACAGTGGGTAGGGCGTTTGCCTTGCACGCGGCCGACCCAAGTTCAAATCCCAGCATCCCATATGGTCCTCTGAGCAACGCCAGGGGTGATTCCTGAGTGCAGGAGCCAGGAGTGACCCCTGTGCATTGCTGGGTGTGACCCAAAAATAAATAAATAAATAAATAAATAAACCCAGGCTGGTCTGCATGCAAGGCAAGCACCCTACCATTATACTATTGCTCCGATCCCCTGGGACCATCTTTTTTAAAAAACGTAATGGAGGTGTAGATGGTTTTCTGCAGTTGCAGTGAACAGTTCCAGGAGTTGCCGTGCCCGCCCGCGCAAGCTGCTATCTCTGCACACAGAGCCACCCTCCTTCTGTCCTCCAGCTGATAGCAGGCCCCGGGAGCCGGGCCCCACTTTATTCAATAGTTGAGATCCAGGGCAAAGTCACATATTCTTAGAGCCTGCCAATACTTCATGCTTGTGTTTATTTCCGCCCCCCCCCCCAAACGCCCCCTCCGAGAAACTCCTAGGTAAGGGAAAGAAAAGAAAAGTTATGGCTCTCATGACAGGATAGGAAAAAAAAAAGGTGCAGTCAGAAATTGCAGACATGTTGGGGCTGGAGAGACAGTACAATGGGAAGGGCATTTGCCTTGTACACGGCCGACCTGGGTTTGATTTCCAGCATCCCATATGGTCCCCTGAACACTGACAGGGATGATTTCTGAGTGCAGAGCCAGGAATAACTCCTGAGCACTGATAGATGTGGCCCCAAACAAACAAAAAAGAGTTGCAGACAGGGCCTGGAGTGACAGCACAGTGGGTAGGGTGTTTGCCTTGCATGCAGCTGACCCGGGTTCGATTCCCAGCACCCCATATGGTCCCCTGAGCATCGCCAGGAGTAATTCCTGAGTGCATGAGCCAGGAGTAACTCCTGTGCAATGCTGGGTGTGATGCAAAAAAAAAAAAAAAAAGTTGCAGACATCTTTTTCAGGGGCACCTGACAAAAATAACAAAATAAAATGTGAAAAACAAGAGACAAAGGAATGGAATGTGAGTGACTTGGGCATTGGAAATTGCTATGAAAGTATTATTACTCGACAGACAGGTACGGCTCAGCACAGCTAAGCCAATGGCTTCCAGATCTGGTCTTAGGTACCACTTTCATTGGCACTAGGTCCTTCCCAGGATGCACTCCACCCCTGTGAGCTAGCTCTCAAAGTTTCTGTCTGTTTTGGGGGTAATACCTGGCTGTGCACAGGGTTTGCTTACTTCTTTGTGCAGGGGTCACCTCTGGCAGGGTCTGGTACCCATATGGGGTGTCAGGAACCAAACCTGGGTTTGCCTCGTGCAAGGCAAGTGCCCTACCAACTGTACTGTCACTCTGACCCTACAAACTAGCTCTTTCCCCCTACCTTTTCAGTCTTAAAATTAGTGGGGGTGGGGGGTGGGGGCTGGGGATAGGGTGAGGTGGGAGAGTTCAGGCCTTGCATGTGTAAGGTAAGGTCCGAGGTTTGGTCGCTAGCATCTCCCGCACCAAAAAAAAAAAAAGTTACTGAGTCCCCTAAAGAACTTCTGTTTACATAGTGGGCCGGAGAGATAGGGGAGTAAGGAGCCTTATCTCTTTCCTTGCACAGGACGGACCCGGGTTCAATCCTGGCATTTCATATGGTCTCCTGAGCACCTTCAGGAGTGATCCCTGAGGAGAGAGCCAGGCGGAAGCCCATGCACTACTGGGTGTGGCCAAAAACCCAAAACAATACCGTACTAGTAGTAGTACTGTTGTCCCTTTGTTCATCGATTTGCTCGATTGGGCACCAGTAACATCTCCATTGTGAAACTTGTTGTTACTGTTTTTGGCATATCGGGTAGCTTGTAAGACTCTGCCATGCGGGCGGGATACTCTTGGTAGCTTGCCGGGCTCTCTGAGAGGGACGGAGGAATCAAACCCAGGTTGGCCGCATGCAAGGCAAATGCCCTACCCGCTGTGCTATCGCTCCAGCCCACCCAAAACAAAAGATAAAAATATTTTTTAAATGAATAAAGCATTAAATGCTAATTTTTAAATGAAAGCTTAATTTTCAAAGCAAAGTGATTATTAATGAGAATGGCATTTTAGATTTTCTTCCAAATATCCTTAATAGAGGACAGAATTTTGGACTAGGGATGTAGCTTGCCCCTGTAAGGTTTGATGCCTGAGACTGAAAAAAAAGAAAGAAAGAAAGAAAAGAAAAAAAGAAAAGAAAAAAGTTATAAGTTTCACACCTGCTTTTGCATTCAATGTGCTGCTAAGTCACATACCTCACCCCCTAGATAATTCCACAGTACGCTCTAAAGATAAGTTTTTAAAATCTAATTTTAAATTTGTATTTCTGCTGTTAAAGATTTAAATTATCATAGGTTGACATAAACACAATAGGTGACAAGTATTATCAATATTATAACATGAAGATCTATTGATTTTCAAATATTGTAATAATACAATATTATTAAAAATAGCACCACAGAAACCTAAATTCGAAGTGAATTGGCTATTCTCCTGAAGTTTAAATATCTTCAGAATGTAAAATTAAGATAGAGCAGAAACCACAAGCAACCAAGTTAAATGATTTAGAGTCAGGTTTTCATTAAATGAATACAGAATAAGGCTGTATTTTTTTTCAAGGGAATCATACCCTGCAGTACTCAGGAGCTACTTCTGGCCTATTTGTCACTCCTGGCAGTAAATCAGGTATCAAACACGGGCCTTTTGCATGCAAAGCATGAAGTTAGCCCATTAAGTTAGATCTCTTGTCCTAGCATGAAGTTCTAAGTAAATTTTAAAAATATGACCATTTATTTTTCATTCTAGATTTGTAAACTGGCAGGTAATTAAGTTTTGATGGTGTGGTCATTATGTTTTGGGTATGAGAATTTAAAAGGAAATAACAGAGTCGAAGATAGAGCACAGGAGTTAAGGTATCTGCCTTGCATGCAGCGGACGCCTCTCCCATACTTGGCACCAAGTTGGTGCCCTGAGCACCACCAGGAATGACCTCTGAGCCTTGAGGACCACTGAGTGTAGTTCAATATCCACTTGCAAAAAAACCAGAAAACAACAGCATAATCACTGTATCACTGTATCACTGTCATCCCGTTGCTCATCGATTTGCTCGAGTGGGCACTAGAAATGTTCGAATCGGGTAGGGCTGCACGCAGCCCTTGCATGCAGCCGATCTGATTTGATTCCTCACCCCTCTCGGAGAACCCGGCAAGCTACTGAGAGTATCTCGCCCTCACGGCAGAGCCTGGCAAACTACCCGTGGCGTATTCGCTATGCCAGAAACAGTAACAAGGGGCTGGAGCAATTGCACAGCGGGTAGGGTGTTTGCCTCGCATTCGGCCAACCCAGGTTCGATTCCCAGAATCCCATATGATCCCCTGAGCACCGCCAGGGGTAATTCCTGAGTGCAGAGCCAAGAGTAACCCCTGTGCATCGCCGGGTGTGACCCAAAAAAAGCAAAAAACAAAAACCAAAAACAAAACAGTAACAAGTCTCACAACAACAGCATAATATTATATGAAAATAGTGAGGGGCCTGTACGGCTAGTGTAAGGTGTTTGCCTTATACAATGTGGATCCCCAGCACCACATGTGGGTCCCCAAACACTGCCAGGGATCACTTCTGAGCACAAATCACTCCTGATGTCATCCAACTGCCCCCTCTCCACTCTCACCACCTCCAACCCCCAGTGGAAAAAGAATGAACATACCTTCTACCTAAAAGGTTAAGATAGGCTCCTTAGATCATGCTTTGGGAACCACCTGTGCTAGGTTCAGCCCTGGAGCTGGAGCAGCAGGGTGACACTTACAGGAATTTACACGACAGTGTGCTAAGTTCTCTAATGGGGTACGACCGTTGTCATAATTCTGATTGCCAAGGTCAGCCAGACTTGGCAAAGGGGCTGCTATCTGAGCTGAACCTCACCAAGCATGGATAGGTGTAGAGCAGGGGAGGTGAGGGCTAGCTTGGCCTAGAAACAGGATGAAAGAAGCCCCAGTGTTGGGGCCGCAGCGACAGGCAGGGGGTAAGGTGCTTGCCTTGCATGTGACAGACCTGGGTTCGAACCCTGGTATCCCGTATGTTACCCTGAGCACTGCCTGGATTAATTCCTGAGTGCAGACCCAAGAGTAACCCTGAGTGTTTACGAGGGAATGTTATTTCCCTATTCTCTACCTGAAACTGATCTCTCATCAACCCTTTCAAGGAGAACTAGCTTCACTTTACAAGAAAGGGGCCGTGGCGACAGTGGCTTCAATCACTTAATTTGCTTACTTGGAGACTAATAGTAAGCACCACCAGGAGTGATTCTTGAGTGCAGAACCAGGAGTAACCCCTGATTATGGATGGGTGTGGCCCCAAAACCTAAATACAATTTAAGAAAGAAAGAAAAGCAAAAAAAGAGAATAGCGATAAAAAGTTTTAGCAGAGGGGCTGGAGTGATAGCACAGCGGGAAGGGCGTTTGTCTCGCACGCGGCCCACGCCCAGGTTCAAATCCCAGCGTCCCATATGGTCCCCCGAGCAACGCCAGGGGTGATTCCTGAGTGCATGAGCCAGGAGTGACCCCTGTGCATTGCTGGGTGTGACTCAAAAAGAAGAAAAAAAAGTTTTAGCAGAACAGAGCTTATTTCTGGCTCTGGCCCTTTGGCAGAAATAAACGAAGTAAGACCTAACTCACGAGAGAGTCAAATCTAGCCACTAAAATTACCAATTATTTCGGGGGATAATGGTCTGTGCTCCCTTCTTTGGGAGTTGCATCCTGCAGTTCCCGGGCTCACATTTCAAACCCGACCCGTGCACAGGGAACAAGTCGGTTCCTTCCTCCTGGGACTCGGCTTTGCCCCACTGACGGGGTCAGTGTAACGTGAGAAACACAGGTTCCCCTACTCCAGGCGGTTTGTGGGTTGGACGCTGAAAGGCTTTTGCAAGGAGAAACAGCGATTTGCAAGTCCGAAAGGCAAAGCGGGCAGGGACGCCTGACGGTTGATTGACACCTAAGAATGAGTCTCCCTCCGCTGAAATGTTTCACTCCTGACTCCCTGGAGGATTCTTTTTACGCCCTGCAACCGGGTGGCAATCAGCGATCCCCCTCTTCCTATTAAGCCAAGAGCTGAGGGTAGGTGAGGGACTCAGCGCTCGACAGTACTACCCGGGCGGCCGCTGCACGCTAGCGAGAGGTGTGCCCTCTGGGGGGGGCGTATTAGGCCGTTAAAAGGGCTCCAGGGTATCCGAGGGCGGGGCGGCCTCCCCGAGCCCCGGCGGCGGGGCAGTGCGCACGCGCACAGCCCGGGCGGGCTGATGCAACCGGGGGCGCGCGGCGGCCGGCGGGGGCGGGGCCCGGGGCGCGGCCAATCAGTCGCCGCCCGGAAGTGCGCGCGCTCCCGCTGGGCCGCGGGTGACGTTCGGCGGCGCGCGGCGGCTGCTGCTGCTGCTGCTGCTGCTGGCCTGGGCCGCCGCCTTCCGCCTCGTCCGCGGGCCGTCCCGCGGCCATTTTGGGCTCTGCCCTCCTGAGGCGCGCGCCCGGCCGCCCAGCCCTTCCGGGGTCGCGGGGCCCAGTCAGTGCCGGGAAGTCGCCGCGGGAGGGACGCCGCCGATGGTGGCCCGGCCCCGCACGGACTAGGGCTGCCCCCGCGGCCCGTCCTCGCCGCCGCCATGGACGCCGCCGCCTGCCGCTGCTCAGCAGGGCCCGCCGCCCGCGGCCGGAGCCGCTCCCCTCTGTGGCGCTTCTGGGACCGGCCGCGGGCCCCGACCCCGCGGCGAGGCCACGTCCAGGCGGTCTAGGCCGCCCCGCGCCGCGTCCCGCCCGCTGCCGCCGTCGCCGTTGCTGTCGCGCAGACCCGCCCGCCCGCCCGCCCGCCCGCATGGAGCCCGGAGCCGGCCCGCGGGCGCGCCCCGGGGCCAGCTGGGGGCTGCCCCGCTTCCTGCGCCGCCGCCCCGCGCCGCCCGCGCCCGCCGCCCCGCAGCCCGAGGCCCCGGGCCGCGCGTGGCTGCGGCGGCTCGGCCAGCTGCTGGCGCCGCTGCCCGGCCTGCTGCAGCGCCTGCTGCTCTGGACGCAGCTGCTCGGCGGCCTCCTGCCCGCGCGCTGGCTGGACCTGGCCGGCGGCTCCGGCGCCCGGCGGGGGCTGCGGGCGCGGGCCGAGCCGGCCGCGCCGTCTGCGCCCAAGACGCGGCGCCGTGACGCCGCCGCCGCCGCCGCCGCCGCCGCCGCCCCCGCCTGCGCCCTGGACTGCGGCCTGGACTGGCTGGAGCAGGGGATGCCCTGGCCGTACCGGGCCCCGCACCTCGACTTGGAGCTGAAGGCGCCGTGCCCGGCGCGGGCCCCCGCGGCGCCCGCGTTTCTCCTGGAGCCGCGGCTCTGGGGCTCCGTGGAGCTCCTGACCCGTCTGCTCGCCGAGCGGGGCCCTGGCTCCCCGCCCGCCTGGCCGCCCCGCGTCAGCGTCGTCTCCTATTTGCTGAGCCCGGCCTATCTGGACAGCCTGGCGCGCGGCGGCCCGCGCTATCTGGGCGGCGAGCGCGGCCCCTGGCAGCCGCTCGGCCCGGCCTGCAGCAGCAGCAGCAGCAGCAGCAGCCGCGCGCCCCCGGAGCCGGCGCGGGCGGCCGCCAGCGCCCCGGCATGCCCGCCGCCCACCCGGGAGGGCCTGCCCGAGATCCAGCACCTGCGCATGAAACGGCTGGAGTTCCTGCAGCAGGCCAGCCGGCCGCCCGCGCCGCCCGCGCTGCCCACGCCCGAGCAGGACCATGGCTACCACAGCCTGGAGGAGGAGCACGGCCTGCTCCGCGTGGACCTGAAGCGCGAAGGCCAGAGCCCCGCGGCCGGAGCCGCTCCCGGAACCGCGCTGGCACCCGCCCGCGCCCCGCTGTTGACTGAAGCGCCGCCGCCGCCGCCGCCGGCCGCGGGCAAGCCGGGCCCGTGGGCAACGTGGCCTGCGGGCGCGCCACCCATGGCCGAGGGCGCTGCCCCCCCGGGCCAGGCCGACGAGCCCCGCGTGGCCGCCCGGCCCGCGTGCAGCAACCCGCTCATCGACTACATCCTGGGGGGCACCTCGGCCGACGCGGACGCCGGCTCCGAGTCGGACGGCAGCGAGGACTGGTCCGAGGACGACGGCTTCGACAGCAACAGCAACAGCGACAGTAACAGCGACAGTGACAGCGACTGCTCCTTGTCCGAGGCGGACCCGGAGTCCGGCCTCCAGCTCTGGGACTCCTTCCACAGCGGCGACCCGTACGACCCCCGCAACTTCACCGCGGCGCTGCGGACCCACGCCCGGCCCGGCCCCGGCCCCGGCCCCGTTCCCGGGCAGCCCGCGGACCCGCACGGGGGCCCGGGGGCCGGCGGGGACGACAGCGAGGCGAGCGCCGACGAGGCCGAGAGCCTGCGGCTCTGGAACTCCTTCTGCCGCTCCGACGACCCCTATAACCTCTTCAACTTCAAGGCGCCCTTTCAGACGGCGGGGAAGAGCTGGAAAGGCTTCGGGGGCTCGGACGGGGGCCCCGCGTCCTTCGTGGCCGTTTCTGAGCGACGCACGGTCCTGTCCTGCAAGGTGCAGCTGGTCGGGAGCCCAGAGGGCGAGTGTGCCGGCCTGGGACAGTCTGTTCTCCGACAAGGACACTCGCCGGTCCGGAGGAAAAAGGTCGGTCCGTTGCCTTCAACCCTTCCGGTAGTGGGACGGGGTGCTTAGCTAGCTACAGCCTCGGTTGCTAGGGGGGTAGTGGGTGCCCCCGGGCCCCAGGTGTTTCTGACCAGGTCATAAACCTGCCACCGCAGGGTAGACGGTGTTAGAAGGGAAGTGCTGTTTGCATGTGGGGGAGGGGGCGGCCCCAGACTGCTGCTGCTCTACAAGTTGGCCCTGACCTTTCGCACTTTTAGGGAGCAGGAAAATTAAGCCTGTGTGTGCCCAGTTCTAGAGTTGGGGCGGCCCTGTTACAGCAGCAGAATTTAAAAACGGTAGTAAATGGTTATGTCATTTGCAGACACTTTTAATATTTTGTTGGTGTTCGTTACCCCACACTAGCAAGTCAGATTTATCTTTGGTTTTTGTCTTTAGAATCTTTTGTTTGTTTGTTTGTTTTTGGGCCACATCTGGCCATATTCCTGGCAGTGCTTGGGGGACCTTATGGGATGCCTGGGATCAGCCTGGATGGTTGCATGCCAGGCAAGCACTTTACCCTGCTCTGCTATCTCTCCAGCCCTGTATTAAGAACTTTATGACATCTTATGGGATACTGGTATCCATATGGAATGCCAAGGATCGAACCCTGGTCAGTTGAGTACAAGGCAAGTGCTCTACCTGCTGCACTCTGTCTCCAGTTAAATTGTGTGTGTGTGTGTGTGGGGGGGGGGTTGTAGAGTAAGACTCCGTTGTTGGAGGGGAAGGGGGATGCTGCCGGGAAGTCCAAGATCCTCTGTAAAGTGATGGTGTTTGGTTTTTTTACTCCCTTGCTTTAAACCTCCTTGAAGTGTGTGATTCTTTAAACACGCTGTCAAGTTAACCTTACCTGGGAGTCTTTCAAATTGCTTTTTTATTTTTATCTCCTGTTTATTTGACACAAGTTATCAATTGGGGGCCAGAGAGAGAACAGCGGGTGAGATGTTTGCTTGCTTGCTTTGCACATGGCCGGCCTGGGTTTGATCCGGCCATCCCATATGGACTCCTGAGCACCCCAGGAGTAAGCCCTGAGTATCCCTGAGTGTGCCCAAACAAAAACATAAGACCCCCAAAAGTTATTGATTGGAGAGAATCCCCCCAAGCACACTGGGTTTCTCTCTAATTGTCTCCTTGGAGAGAGGCGTGAGTGGGGGATTATTGTTAACCTCGGGACAGAGCCAGACTATTGGTTCCGGGTTTGCTGGCTTTACGCTTGGACACTGGTCAGGGAGTAGAAAATGTCTCAAACGTTGGTGGTCTTACCTGTCGATTCAGAGTAAGTCCTGTTAAGAGCATTTAAGGGGTCTTTGAGAATGACCTGTTGAGGAGGAGCAAGGGGTGCCAGGCGGCCTGACAGCTGGACCTGGGAAGGAGCGTGGCCTCCTACCTCTGCTCTCCTATCTGGTGGGAATAATACTGGGCAGGACATCTGTTGCGTGGGTTATTACGTAATTTCACTGAGCTAGCTGAGGAAACTATTCATTACCTCCCTTTCAGGGCCCTTAGGCCAGTTTCATGTCGCCTTTTAGCTTGTTTCTTTTTTTTTTTTTTTTAAGTTTTTTTATTGAGTCACCATGTGGAAAGTTACAAAGTTTTCAGATTTAAGTCTCAGTTATACAATGCTCAAACACCCATCCCTTCACCAGTGCACATATTCCACCACCAAGAATCACAGTATTTAGCTTGTTTCTTGAGTAAGGAGACAAGTGAAGTAAATGTGGGGTTCTTGACTGTGAACTAGAAATAATATTTATTCAGAAATTGTCTAAAATATGGGAAGGGGATCTGAGCAATATAGCACAGCAGGTGGTTTGCTTGCTTCACATACACCTGACCCAGGTTCCGTCCCTGCCACCCCAAATGGTGCCCCGAGCCCACCAGGACTGATCCTGAGTGAGTACGGCCTGCGGGGCCCCAAAAAAAACAAACAACCCAGAACATGGGAAGCTTGTTTGGTAGCCTTTCTTGAGGTATGTGGGGAAATGGGTGGTGCCTGATTCTTAGAATGTGGGAGATTAAAATGCGCATGGCATGGCATGACATGGCCCTGCTGTAGAGCCGGCCTCTGGGTCCTGATCATCAGAGGGTCAGTTACCCTCTGCTGCTCTTCCGTGTCTGTGTGGGGAGTATGTAGGCAGAGTAAATGACTTGAGAGAAGCTCTTTGAAAAGAACCTGGCATAGGGAAACAGCATATGAGTACTTGTTGTTATTTGTTTTAGTGATACAGTGAGTGAGTAACATTAGAATGCAATATCTAGTAAGGAGTTACATATCTACTAATTGTCCTCAGGGGCATTCCTTGGCCTGATGTAAAGGGAATGAAAGTAGACAGCCCCAATGGGATTAGCTGATGTAACCTTTGAACACACATTAAAGCAAGAATTTACCTTTGGAGTCTGATATCTTAGGATAAAACTTTCGTATTAGAAATTAAATACGGATTAAAGGAACTTATTACATGTGGTCACAGTCATCATTTCATGTATATATAGTGATTTTATATATATATATATATATACATGTATATATAGTGATAACATGAGGAAGAATATTTTTTTGGAGATGCCAGGATTAAACCCAGGTCCTAATATGCAAGACAAGTACTCTGTTGCTGAGTAGAGAGGCACATCCCGAGCCAAAATGTTCATTTAAATTTTTGGCTTGGTGGTTTACAGTGTTGTTAATGATAGCACATGTAGTGTTCCCAATACCCCTTTCCATCACCAGCAAATGTCCCTCCCCAGCTCTTCCCCTCTCTTTTTCCACTTTTTTTTTTTGCTTTTTGGGTCTCACCCGGCAATGCACAGGGGTTACTCCTGGCTCATGCACTCAGGAATTACTCCTGGTGGTGCTCAGGGTCAGGGGACCATATGGGATGCTGGGAATCGAACCCAGGTCGGCCACATGCAAGGCAAACGCCCTACCCGCTATGCTATCACTCCAGCCCCTCTTTTTCCATTCTTTATGCCAAAGAGTTTTTATCTTAACTACAAAGTGTCTAAAATGGTCTTAAAAGTATTAATTTTGATGGATTTTGTTGAGTGCTTAGTTTTCTCATTTTAATTATCTTTTTAAAAATTACAAGAATTTATGTTCAGAAATTGAGAAGAACTAAAAAATGATCTTTTGGGGGTGGTGTTTTGTTTGGGGGCTGCACTCAGTGATGCTCAGGGGTTACCCCAGGCTCTGCACCAGGAATTACTCCTGGTGGTGCTTGGGGAACCATATGGGATGCTGAGGATCAAACTTGGGTCACCACGTACAAGGCAAACCCCCTACCCACTGTACTATCTCTCCAGCCCTGAAAAGTGAATTAAAAAAAATCAAATCAGGGGTTAGGGATATAGCTTTGATCAAATCTGGTTTTCTGGGTTTCCTCTCCAGCACCACAGGAGAGGGAAAAGGCAGAAATAAGTGAAGGTGTAGTTGCGGTTTTGTTTTTTAATTTAATTTTTGAATTTAGAGCCACACACCTAGGGTGCTCACGGTTTATTTCTGTCTCTGCACTTAGGGATCAGACTTAGGTTGACTGTGTGCAAGGCAAGTGTCCTACCTACTGTACTATATCTCTGGCCCCAAAGCTTTGATATTTTAGTGAGAAGAATTGACTTCAGGGTTATTATCTCTGAAATGCTTGTTCAGAAACATTGTCATTTTGGAGAAGCATATCATAGAATTTTTCTTTAAGAAATAAAGGTAAGGATCAGTAATGGAAAAATCATTTCCCCATCGAATTCATTTTCTAATATCATCAAAGCCAAGAGGATTAAAGGGGAACAGCAGAATGGCAGGTGGAGATGGTTCTGTGTGCACACGTGGGAAGGTAAGGTGGCATCTGCCTGCCCACCTCCGTGTCCAGTGCCATCTACTCAGCCTTAATTTCCTTCCTTCCTCTCCCTCTTTGTTTCTCCCTTCCAGGGCCTCACCTGTTATACATGAACTCTACCACTGAGCTGCATCTGTGGCCCTCCCTTTTTATAGAAAGTTTGCTGTAGTTGGGAGTAAGGTAGTTGACATTGTGAAATTGGCAAAATGGTTGATGTTAATAATGATCCTGAGATTCGAGAGAGTGATTGGCGTTTGTCTTTGTCTTTCCAGGTAACCTTCCTTGACGAAGTTACTGAGTATTACATTAGTGGTGATGAGGATCGCAAAGGACCGTGGGAAGAATTTGCCAGGGACGGATGCAGGTTCCAGAAACGAATTCAGGAAACAGAACTTGCTATTGGATATTGCTTGACATTTGAGCACAGAGAAAAAATATTTAATAGACTTCAGGACACATGCTTTCACGGACTTGTTTTCAAGCAATGTTGAGGCGATTTGATAGCCTCTGGCCCTCACTTGCTCTGCCTCTTTAGAGGTGTCTTTAAAAAACAATTGGCAGCTCTTCTCTGACTTTTTAAAAGAAGGTCCAGAGACCTAGCTTCATAGCTCTTTGTTACGTCCCTCTCACACCTAGGTCTGAAGCCAGCCCTTGATAACAAAGGGTGAAAGGGTGTGATTTCTCATCTTCCCTTGGATGGATCTGTTTTTGAATGCCATTTATTTGCTGTGGTGAAAGAGGACCTTTTAAGGTGTAATTTTGCACTTTGAAAACTTCTTTTTTCTTTGGAAATGATATTTATAGAGTTCAGAGCCCGTTTCTAATTCTAATTTATGTGTGAAGACTTTGGGCTATTCTTCCCCAGTATCATTCTGAAATTAATGGACTTCATGGTTTCTTCACCTTTTTTAAAAAGAAGTTCGGTGATTTTTACTAACTGAAAGCACATTGTGTCACCTTTTTTTCCTCTAAAAATGACTGGTTGAAAATGTACGTGGTATGCTTGATTAGAGATTACCGTTTTCCAAGGACTGGAAATACACAGGATCTGCATGTGTAACAACTTTGGAAAAGCTGCATCTTTCTGCCAAATTTTAGTCTGTAGTCTCTTAAATTGCTCTCTGGAAAGGGTTCTGTAAATGTTATTGTAGTTCCCAGTTGAATGATTCTTTGTATCTTTGGACAGATAGAAATAATGTAAAAGACTCCAGAAAGTAACAATTGCATCATAAGCTTTTATTTTTTAAATTAAAAATCCTAGAATATATAAAAAGATAATGTGAGACATCTCAGCAATTTTGTTTTGTTGTATGCTCTCCACAGAAGACCAGTGTTACTCAATCATTTCTTGGCACTGTCACTTTTAAGTACCTGTCAAGGTGACATTGTAATCTTGGAAATGGACAGTTTGGAATTTTCCAGTTTGAAATAAGCAGAATAGTCAATATCCAAGCTTATTGTGTTCTATTTTAATGAGAGAAGGAATAGTAAGGCTTATACTTTCAGGAGAAGATAGAATTATAGGTTTAATAACTGTAAATCTTAATATCTTAACCCAAGATTACTTGTGAATTGAATGTTTTGCAGTGACTAGTTGTGCTTGGTTTATTAAATTAGTTTCTATTATTGATGTTCTCTGTTAAGTTGAAGACATGTTAACCAGTTTCAAAATGCTCTATTTTTACTGCACAGGTAATAGAAACATGAGTAGAATAGGTGATCTTTTAACTGATTTCAGTGTGTGAATGAATTTTTCATTGGAGTGCTTGCAGAATTACTACCTCAGTTTACAGTCTACCTGGTCATTATTTTATTTGTCTGTTTTGCTTTTAAGAACTGCCTCCAGTGTTGATAGAGATTCATCCATGAACACACTGAGAGTGAGTATCATAAAAGATGGTCAGATTTGTGCAGAGCCCTTACCCACCGTGTTTGGTGCACCTCCACTTTGGGTAATCACAGGGAATGCATTTAGAGTCTTGGTTTAACACCCTGACCGCGGGGTAGATTGTCAGGGCAGGGCTGGGGGCTGAGGTTCATTGTAGGGGATTGTACCCAGGGACGCCTCATATTCAAGGCTTGTGCTCTACTGCTGAATCAAATTTCCCGCTCAAGCTGGGTAGTTATAAGCACCACCTGTATCAGTTGGAAAAAGTGGCCTTAACAAAAGTGTTTAGAAAGTATATATGCTTTCTCAAGACGCAACGGAAGTAACTGCATTTTATTTTAGAAATCTAGACGTGTTTTCTTGCTGAAATCTAGCATCTCACCTTATGTGAAAATTATGGAATATCTTTGCCTTCGTTGGGTTTTGAGAAACTGTTCTCTGAGGGTTTCAACCCCACCATGAAATGATTAATTCCAGGCCAAGACTTCAATTTAAAAGAAATGACAATACTCCAGTGGGCAGGACAGAAGGGACCATTTTTAAGGTGGACTGAAGGAGAAAAAGAAAACTCTTGAGTTTGATTCCGATTTTAGTTGTTAGACCAAAGTTAAACAGCCACGTTCTTGAAAATTTTCACTGTTTATACATGTAAAGTCTTAAAATGGTGCTTTAAGAATCAATGTAGCATGTGAAAGCTTTGTGCAGACAAGTAAAGTTGCCTTTCTTGGTGTTGAAATGTACTAACAGCACCTATTCATCTTTAACTTGAATCAAATGTTATTTTTTTATAATTTAAGAAAGGTGACATTAGAGACAGGAGACTTTTAAATGGCTTCAACAGATCCAGTAATTTAATTTACCAGTGTGGAAATTTTATAGCTAAAATTATATTTGTATATATAACTGTTAACTAATCTGTAAATTGTAATAAATATATTTACAATTAAATGCTATGTGATATTGACTCAACTTTATATCTCATAGTCTTTACATTGGTTTTGGGATTATTTGAGAAGGATTTCCAGGATTTCCAAGATATTTCATCTGTCAGTGTAAATGTAAGTTTTGGGCTAGTTTGGAGTTTGAAAAGATTGTTTATAAATTGGGTCTCAGTTAATTGAAGGAACTGGTAAGGAAAGAAAATTGTAAGACACATTTTGTAATAGAAAAGAATTTGGTTTTGAGATTATAAAAAATTCTAAGAATCTAAGATTTTAGAATCTTAGAATTTTTTAATTCTAAGATTAAAAAATTAGAATTTAGAATTGGCACTAGGCACCCACTTCTATTTGCTACCAAAAAAAAAAAATTAAACGGTGTGGACTGAAGAGATAGTACAGTGGGCAGGGTGCTTTAACTTGCACGTACCTGATCTGGGTTTGATCTCTGGAACCCCAAGTAGTCTCCCCGAGTGCACAGCCAGGAGTAAGAATGCAGCCTTACCACATGTGGCAGGAAAAACAAAAAGTGAACATTTATATACTGAGCTCACCCTAATGTTTTTGTAGTAGTTAGGAAATCTTTTCTACTTTATTGTGGGGGCAATTGTTGTGGGTGTTGGGGGTGTTTGCAGCCACACCTGGCAGTGCTCAGGGATCACACCTAGTGGGCTCATAATAGCAACATCAGAAACAAACTCCCCTGAAAAAAGATGTCAGTGGGAATGCCCATCAGTGCGCTGAGGAATAAGAACTTTATAGTTCAGACCTTTCATCTAACTAACAGAAAATTAAAGAATTATTTCAGAACGCCAAGGAAAGAAATGAACATTCAGTGACATAATACTCAATACAAATGACAACCTTCGATTTTACTTTTATTATTATCTTGGCATCAATTTAAACATTTTAGGCTGTCTTTCTCTAGGAAGGTATAGCCATATTCGCCTCAGCATTTATTGCTATGGCTACCTTGCTAGCCTGTAGAAATTGCAATGTTTTTCTACTTTTTTTTTTTTTTTGCTTTTTGGGTCACACCCAGCTATGTACAGGGGTTACTCCTGGCTCTGCACTCAGGAATTATCTCTGGCGGTGCTCAGGGGACCATATGGGATGCTGGAAATCGAACCCCCCGGGTTGGCCGCGTGCAAGGGAAATGCCCTACCCGCTGTGCTATTGCTCCAGCCCCAATGTTTTTCTACTTTTTAATAAATTATTTTTATTTAATTTTTGCTTTTTGGGTCACACCCAGCAGTGCTCAGGGGTTCTCCTGGCTCTGCATTTAGGAACTACTCCTGGCAGTGCTCGGGGGACCATATGAGATGCCAGGGATCAGACTTGGGTCAGTCATATGCAAGACAAGCGCACTACTCACTACTATCACCCCAGACCTCTTTTTCGACTTTAATATTAAATTTAATGCAAATGTTTAACAAATTTTCATACTTAGTAGATTTTGGAATTTGGTGATTTTTGGACCTTTTGAAATGAAAGTGGAAATTAACATTTTTCTCATAAAAGCACCCATCATTTGTAAACATGCTTAGATACTCTTTGTCTAAAGGATGAGTAGGCAGCCCAGCTGGCCTTTTTGAGCTGAGGGAGACTTTGTGTTTATGACGAGATTTTGTTACTTCTCCATTTAATTTGATAACACAAATGTTTGCAATTTTTGATAGGTTGTTGAGGGTTTAGTGAAGTCCTTTGTGAAATAAATAGACTTTAATCCCAGATTTGTTCCAGTGAGACTTAACTTCGTGCCAGTTTAGGGCATCAGAACACAAAAGGCAGCATGACAGGGAGATGTAATAGATATGATAAATTTCTCTAACCCCGAAATTTCACATCGCAAGACCTAGAATCCTTTCAGTGAATACATTTTAGCGGAGCTTTCTTTGGTAGAATTTTTAGGGGACCCTCCCAAGTAGTATTCAGGGGGCCTGGAGGGCCACTCCCAGCAATACTTAGTTCAGTGCTTGGGTCCAGTGGTGCTGGGGGCAAATAAAGTCACACCCAGCAGGGCTGGGGAAGGGGACAGATGTCAGGAATGAACCTGGGGACTTGATGCCTACAAGGCATGTGCTCTGACGTTTTTGAACTATGTCTGCACGACAGTTCTGATGCTTACAGACCAAATCATTCCTGAGACTGATTTGGATGTCGCTCAGAGCACGTTCCCCAGCACTCATCGTTCTACAAATGGGATGGAGAACACGGGGCGGAGGTGGGGTACACCTTACTAGTTCAGTTTTAAGTCTTCTCAGGGTTTTTCCATTGGCAGACTCAGTTCATCTTACCAGGAAAGCGAGGGCAGACTAGGGTGGCGTGGATATCCCAGAGATACAGTGAAACCAAGATAAAAAGCTAGAGTGTTTTTCCACACCAATGCTCTGGGTTGAACCTGGGCCTCCTACATGCGAAGCATGTGCTCATGCCTTGAGCCCTCTCCTTGGCCCTTGGAAGTAGAGGTCTTAAGGAAAGAAAGTTTGGAGTGATTTCAAGTATTCTTTGACCTTTCCCTTCTCTGTATTCTATTCTTAGGGTGCCTTGCCAACATTGCCCAGTCTTGTTACTGTTTTATAGATCCTTACCAAAAAGGATACCGGAACCTTCCCAGCACAATAGTGTTGTGGAGCTGTGTGTCCGTTAGAATATCTGTCAAAACAAATTTCCCTTTTGCACACTTAACTACCAAGTTGTTAGATTGATACATATCTTTACTGGGTTAACTTTAAAGAATATCCTAAGGATGGACCTGAGAGATAGAATAGCAGGTAGCGCACTTGCCCTGCACACACCAAACCTGGGTTCAATTCTCAGCATCCCGTTTGGCCCCCAGAGCTCCACCCAGAGTGATACCTGAGTACAGCAGGTGTAGCCCCAAACAAAATATCCCAAGCACGTTCAGTGTAAAAGAGATGCTAATCAAACGATTCTGTTGCTTTGAGTTAAACTTTACTCAACGTACTTTAGTTTTAAGACATTTTTTGGTTTGGGGGCCACACCTCGCAATGCTCAGGGATTACTCCTGGTTCTGAATACAGGAATACTCAGGAGTTATTCCTGGCAGTAATTGGAAAATGCTGTATTATCTCTCAGTGTACCTCTACATTGATTCTGAAGAAAACACTGATGGAATCTCAAAAGAGATTTTGAAATGGCGAATTTTGTTTTATCATCTGGAGTGGTTGCCTTTTTAAATTTTAATTTGTATTATTTTTTAAATAAGTTTCATGGAGAACTAGCTGTTTGGATCTCAGATATCTGAGAAACCTCTGGCTGCCATATTTTCCAACTCCGCTCTCCCTCTGCCCTGAGAAATGATGAGCATTCCCACTTCATCTTGCTAGCACTTCTTGGCTTTCCTTGTCTGCCTCTATGCTCACTTTAGTCTATAGATTAAAAAAAAATTTTTTTTAATTGAATCCACTGTGAGGTCACCATGAGATATAAAGTTGCTCATGGTTGGATTTGTTATGCCAAGTTCCAGCACCCGTCCCTTCACCAGTGTACATTTCTGACCACCAGTGCCCCTAGTGTCCCTCCTGCCGCCCTCCCGTCCCCCAGCCTACCTCTATGGCAGACACCTTTTTCTCTTTTTTGAAATTTTTATTAAAGAGCCATGATTTACAAAGTTACTGATAGTTGCATTTTAGGCATACAGTAACTCAACACCAATCCCTCCACCAGTGTCAGCTTCCTCCACCAGTGTTCCCAGATTCCCTCCCCATCCGGACCCCCACTCCATCCCGCCCTGTCAGCTTGACAGGCACATTACAAGGTGTCAGTGGTTGTACGACAGACATTTTTCTTCCCTCTTCTCTCTTTCCTTTTGGGCAGTATGGTTTGCAATACAGATGTTAAAAGGTCATCATGTATATCCCTTTACCACTTTTCAGCACTCAGTTCTTGTCCAGAGTGATCATTTCTGTCACTACCATAGTGGTCCCTCCCCCCAGCTTCTAACCAGGGACATTCCTCCTGGTCCTCATTTGTAGATTCTTTTTGTCTTTTTTTTTTTCCCTCTTTCCTCTTTTTCTTTGTTTTTGGGTCACACCTCCTGGCTCTACTCAAGAGTTTCTCCTGGCTCGGGTCAAGCAACCATATGTGGTGCTAGGAATTGAACCTGGGTCAGCTGCATGCAAGGCAAGCGCCTTTACCCACTGTACTATCTTTTCAGCCTAAAGAGTCTGTTAATTCTTTAACCTCTTGTGTTTCTTGTTCTCTTTTTTTTTTTTTAATTTTGTTTATTTATTTTTGCTTTTTGGGTCACACCTGGCAATGCACAGGGGTTACTCCTGGCTCTGCACTCAGGAATTACTCCTGGAGATGCTCAGGGGACCATATGGGATGCTGGGAATCCAACCCAGGTTGGCTGCGTGCAAGGCAAACACCCTACCCACTGTGCTATTGCTCCAGCCCCTTATTATTTTTTTTAATTTTTAAAATTATTTTTTAAATTTTAATTGAATATTTCTGTGGTAGACCTGTTTGTGATTGGATTTCAGTTATACAATGACCCAACACTCATCCCTCCACCAGTGTACATTTCCCACCACCAATGCCCCCTGTTTCCCTTCCATCATCCCCTAATACTCCCCTCCACACGCACCAGTCTGCTTCCATGGCAGGCACTTTTCTTCTTTCTCTCCTTTTGTGCCTTATGGTTTGCAATACAGGTACTAAGAAGTGTTTGTTCAGGGCGTTCAGTATTTTTATCGGGAAGGTAAAGCTGAAGTTGCTTTTTTAACTGGGTGGCAGCTTTGGAGTATAAACGTGACTGCCAAGGCTTCTGGAAGTATAGGGAGGTGATGGGGGGAGGTAGCCCTCCCAAACCCAAGAAAGCCTGGAGATTTCAGCCACAAAACCCGCATCCCTGAATTTTCAACAGGTTAGTATCTCTGTAAGATCCATCCTGAGATGGTGGAGTCCAGCTGTGGCATGGTGGCGATTTTGGATTGTGGAAACGAGACTGCCAGGCTGCCTGCCCCCCTTTGATTTACCCTGGTCTGTTCAGCCTTGCATGGGGCCGAGAGTAACTGGCTTTTGATCTCTTTTGAGACTTATCTATGGGTCTCTGAAGCCAGGCCAATAAATGAGCTTGTATAGCTGAGCCGGAGGTGGTTTGTGGATGTGGCTCCCACATTCCTAACTTTCGGTTGTTTAATTTCTCTGGAAACTTGGTCCTAAGTTGTTGGGGTTCAGCAGGAGGCAATTGGGTGGCATCAGGAAGCCTGAAGTTGCCATCAGACTGCTGATGCACTTGCTCTGCAGGTACAGGTTGACCAACTGGTGGCACCACACCCCCATAAGCCCATGGTGTGTCTTGTTTCTGAGTTCACAACCTAAAACTATGAATTGTGGCTGGTGCATTATGGTCAACAATGACTTATTGAATAAGCTAAGAGAGAGAGAGAGAGAGTGTGGTGAGAGGCATCCAACTCGGGGCTTCAGGTATATAAGATATATAAGGCAAATACTTAAACTGAGGTGCATTTCTGGTCCAGTTTAGAATTCTTTTCTAGGGGCTGGAGAGACAGTAGAGGGGTTAAGGTACTTGCCTTGCATCCTGTCAACTCGGTTCAAATCCCTCCCTACTATGTGTTGTCCCCTTAGCACCACTAGGAGTGACCCCTTAGCACAGAGCCAGGACTAGTCCCTGGACACCACGTAGCCCAACATGCTCTCCTCCCTTCCGTGCTCCCCCCACACCACCGAATTTTACTTCCTGGTTTTGGGGCCACAGCCAGCAGTTCTCACTGGCTACTCCTGGCTCGGCGTGTTCAGGGGACCATGCAGTCCTGGGATTGGACCTGGGCCTCTTACATGTAAAGCGTGTGCTCCAGCCCTCTGAGCCATCTCCCTGCCACAAGTTTTCTTTTAAAAGTGTTTTTTTTTTTTTTAATTTGGGCCATAACCAGTAATGCTCAGGGCTCATTGCTCAGGGAGGACTCCTGGCAGTGCCCAGGGGACCATGTGGGATGCTGGGGATCAAACCTAGGTCGGGCATGTGCAAGGCAAGTGCCCCCAATGTACTATTTCTGGCTCCAATAAAGCTGAAGGCCATTTCTCATTTCTTTATTTTTTTTCCTTCCAGTTTTTGGCCCACACCGAGTGGTGCTCAGGGGTTAATACTGACTCTGCATTCTGAAATTACTCTGGTGGTGCTCAGGGGACCATAAGGGATATTTGGGATTCTGGAAATCGAATCTGGGTTGGCTGCAAGCAAAGCAAACACCCTACCTGTTGTGCTATGCTCTGTGTGTACCACCCCCACCCCACCCCACCCCACCCCTATCTCATTTTCTTAATATTACATCTGGGGGCCGGGGACATACCACAAAGGGCTGAACACTGCTTTGCATGTGGGAAACCTGGGTTCCACCCCCTGCACCACCACATTGTCCCCAAGCCCTGCTGGGAGTGATTCCCCAAAAAAAGCTAGGGGTAATCCCTAAGCACTTTAGGGTGTGGCCAAAACCAACAAAAGTTACCTTTCCTATCACATTTAATGGGATTTCCTCAACAAGGCTGTGTCTGATAAGAAACAAATGTGCATAGTTATAATTGATGGAGACTCAGATTTGAAGACTCCTAAGAGAAAAACCTGCTATATATATAAAGCTCTAATTGCTCTAATTTGTGGAATGTAATAGCCCATTTTTATTTGGCTAAGGATACCACAAATTAATTCTAGCTTTATTAAGAAGATGCATGCCAATTTGTGGACTTAATATGTGTGGCCAGCTGAGACCTGTCTGTTCTAGAATTGATATTCTGTATCTGAGGGGCTATAGCTCCAGTCCTGGGGCTATAGCACAGCGGGCAGGGAGTTTGCCTTGCATGCGGCCGACCCGGGTTCGATTCTTCTGTCCCTCTCAGAGAGCCCGGCAAGCTACTGAGAGTATCCCGCCCGCACGGCAGTGCCTGGCAAGCTCCCCGTGGCATATTCAATATGCAAAAAACAGTAACTACAACTCTCACAATGGGGACGTTACTGGTGCCCGCTCGAGCAAATCGATGAACAATGGGATGACAGTGCTACAGTGCTATCTGAGGGGCTGGAGATATAGTACAGGGGGCAGGGCTCTTGCCTTACAGGCTATTGACCTGGGTTTGATCCCCGGCATCCCATATGGTCCCTGTGCAACGCCTGGAGTAATTCTCAAGAGTAGAGCCAGAAGTAACCCCTGAACACTGCCAGGTGTGCTAAGACAAAAAAAAATCTGTATCTGAGAGCACCCAAGTATTTCTCCTTTTACTGGAGCGATAGCACAGCGGTTGGGCGTTCGCCTTTCACATGGCTGACGATTCCTCCGCCCCTCTCGGAGAGCCTGGCAAGCTACCGAGAGTATTGAGCCTGAGCGGCAGAGCCTGGCAAGCTACCCGTGTGTATTGGATATGCCAAAAACAGTAACAATAAGTCTCTCAATGAGAGACATTACTGGTGCCCGCTCGAACAAATCGATGAGCAACGGGATGACAGTGACAGTGACAGTGACCGGAGAATGGGCTGGTTGTGGGTTTCCAGAGTTGCTTCATTGGCTCCACCAGATGGCGCCCGTTGCCACCCTAGAGCTTGACGGATGCATGGTGTTACTAACCTGATGGCTGTTGCTCGCTTGCATGCAGGTCATCCCCTCCTAGTGTAAACTGCCTGTCTGACCCGCTGTGCCTCCACCTTCCTGCGGTAACAGCTCAAAAGCGAGGGCCGTGCTTTACGGGAAACCGAGGCTTGAGCGTGCACACAGACGAACAGCTTCTTCCTCATGGGCAAGGAGGGGGAGCAGAGTGGGTTTGGTGGTGTGTGCTGAGCGCTGACGGAGAATCCGCTGCTGGGTTTTCTCTCTGGGGTTTGCTCTACCTTCGCTCCTGTCAGGACCCTATCTCGTTCCCGGGCCAGCGATGACATTCTCGGTGAGAGGGGAGTAAGTCGGTGACTGGCCAGGAAGGAGGACATGGGACAGTAGGTGGCTCCCAGCTGACTTTGTCTGTTTCTCTCTCCACCCAGGGCCGAGGCTGGTGGGCATCCACAACTGCTCCTGGGAAAGCTGAAGTCGGCCCTGCTCGGCCAGCCAGGAGGCGTGGCAGGGTGGAAGGCCACCGTTTCCTTGCGGCTGAGTCACAGTCTGTGCGTGCCTGGGTGCCTTCCTGCTGTTCTCTGCTCAGTTTCGTCCACAGGGTGGATAGATTTTTTTTTGTTGTTGTGGCTTAAGGAACGGACGTAAAGCTTTGTGGGTTTCTTGTTCTTCTGCTTCTGGTTGTCGCATTTCCCAGACGCCCACCTTGCAACAGTTTCCCTGTGCGGGGCAGCCTGGCCGTGTGGCCTGCGGGTGTAACCCAGTACGACCTGCGAGCAGGTGGGGTTTTACAGGAGGATAGGATTACAGAAGCAGGGCCTGCTGGGGAGGCGAGGGCTGAAGCAGGTGCATCTTCTTGCAGTTGATTTCCCAAGTTGTTTCAGCCGGATGACAAGCTCCATGTAGACAGCGCACCTTCTGCTGGCTGGGTGGAGAGCCAGTCACATCATCACATCACCCCGGGAGCTTCCTTCCTCGGCGGGATTCCAGCCTCCCCGGTGACCTCTCCATCTCACTGTCCTTATTACCTGGGTTTCCTTCTTTCTTTCTTTCTTTCTTTCTTTCTTTCTTTCTTTCTTTCTTTCTTTCTTTCTTTCTTTCTTTCTTTCTTTCTTTCTTTCTTTCTTTCTTTCTTTCTTTCTTTCTTTCTTTCTTTCTTTCTTTCTTTCTTTCTCCCTCTTTCTTTCTTTCTTTTCTTTTTCTCTCCCTTTCTCTTTCTTTCTTTCTTTCTTTCTTTCTTTCTTTCTTTCTTTCTTTCTTTCTTTCTTTCTTTCTTTCTTTCTTTCCTTCCTTCCTTCCTTCCTTCTTTCTTTCTTTCTTTCTTTCTTTCTTTCTTTCTTTCTTTCTTTCTTTCTTTCTTTCTTTTTTCCTTTCTTTCTTTCTTTCTTTCCTTTTTTGGGTCATACCCAGCGATGCTCAGGAGTCACTCCTGGCTCTGCACTCAGGAATTACCCCTGCTGGTGCGCAGGGGACCATATGGGATGCTGGGGATCGAATCCGGGTCTGCCAAGTGCTAGACAAATGCCCTCCTTGCTGTGCTATCACTCCGGCCTCTTACTGGGTGTCTGTTGCAGCACCCCGCCCCCTCCTGCCGTGCAGGCCCCACTGAAGTCTAACTGTGCTTTACACGGCCCCTCCTTTCCAGGGCGCACTGGCAATGACCAGACTATCCGGGGAGCACAGTATACTTTAGCTCAAGTGACAGTTTTCACCGTCTCCTTCTAATGGATGGGCTGCCCGCCACACCTGACAATTAAGTCACGGATGAATCATGCATTGCAAAGAGGCAGTTACACGCGCAGAAAGGTCTCCCCGGTGTCGACGCTGTTTTCACTTGGATCTTCTTGAGATCCCCGTGAGATGGTAATATTACAAGTGATGACTAACTCTGAGGTCTTCTAAAACATTTACTTATGATTATTTTTTGGGTTCTGGGGTCACACTTTGTGGGGGTTCAGAGGCTGTCCCCGGAGTGGCAGTCTTTGGCCTGCAGTTGGCACATGCCAGGCACACTCTTCACTTCCTCTCCTTTCTCCCTGACCCCCTAAGTTTTGCTTTGGGGCCACCCTAGTGGTTCTCTGGGGCTATTCCCAATGCAGTGCACAGGGGTGACTCCCGGTGTGCTTGGGACCATGTGGGGTTGCCGATCAGACCCAGCCCAGGCCTCCTTGTGGAAAGCATCAGCCGTAAACCTAAGTTGTTTTGTTCTTTGAGGAGGTAGAATAGTGAGCCACAAAACCATAGGTGACGCCAGGGATTGAACCAGGGTTGGCTGAATGCAAGGCAAGTGCCTTGACCCCTGTACCATCTTTCTGGCCCCAACTCTGTGTTTTTAGATGAACTGATGCCCGGGGCCAGAGAGCTAGTACTGCGGGTAAGGTGGTTGCCTTGCACAGGGCTGACCCAAGTTCCAGTCCTGTCATCCCATATGGTCCCTGAGCACTGCCAGGAGTGATCCCTGAGTGCAGAACCAGTAGTAAACCCTGAGCAACACCCAGTGTGACCCCCAAACAAACAAACAAACAAAAAATTAATTGATACTCTGTCTTAATGATTGATTTTGGGGGATGGGGGGCACTGAGCAGTGAGGCAGATCTCAGGGCTTCCTCCTGGCTCTGGGCTCAGGGATCAAGTGGCGGGTTCGTGGTGCCGGGAAAGCAAACCTGGGTCAGCCACGTACAAGGAGAATGCTGTAATCGCTCCAGCCCCAGGAACGATCATGTTTGGTTTTGGTAGTGGGGTCTGGGGCTGGCCCTGGCTGAGGCAAGGGGTGCCCCAGGGAGCCGCCACCAGTCTCATTGTTCCCGATCTCAGGAGAGCCCGAGCGCCAGTGCCCCTAGGTCAGGGCTGCGGCAGGCGCCCCTTCATGGCAGCCCCCGTTCCTCGGCAGGGCGTGTGATCTGCTTGGCGAGACGTGCAGGGAAGTGAACTCCGAGAGCATGCAGTGAATTTTGACAGACGCGCCCCGGCAGAGGAACATGACCGCAATCCAGGGCGGATCATTTCCATTCCACGCGCACCCCTCACCTGCTTTCGTATTCGGCACCTTCCCCGCTCTCCACTTTGGGCAATCATCGATCTGCTTTTTGGTCTTGATTTTACCTTTTCTAGGATTTCAGAAAAATGGTCTCGTGCAGAGCAGGCGCCTCTTCGTGCCGAGACGGCTTCTTCAGTGCAGTGCTGTTGGGATTCGTCCGAGAGGTGAGGCGTGTGCTCGACTGCCCACCCGCATCCCCGGCTTGTAGTCCTTCTCTGGGGGGCAGTGAGTGGGCTGGGCCACCCCCAACCGGGCTCAGGGGACCTTGCTGTGCCAGAAATTGTGGGGCTTCAGTGTGCAAAGCATGGTTGCCATTGGAACTATCTCCTTGGTGCCTGCTTGCACATTTCCTTTTCTTCTCTTTTCTTTTCTCTTTTGCTTTCTCCCCTCCCCTCCCCTCCCCTCCCCTCCCCTCCCCTCCCCTCCCCTCCCCTCCTCCTTTCCCCTCTACCTTTTCCCTCCTCCCTTCTTCTCCCCTCCCTTCCTCTCCTCTCCTCTCCTCTCCTCTCCTCTCCTCTCCTCTCCTCTCCTCTCCTCTCCTCTCCACTCCTCTCCTCTCCTCTCCTCTCCTCTCCTCTCCTCTCCTCCCTTTCCTCCCTTTCCTCCCCTCCTCCCCTCCCCTCATCTCCCCTAATCCCCCCTCCCCTCCTCTCCTCTCCTCTCCTCACCACTCTTCTTTTGGTTTGGGGGCTAGACCTGGCAGTGCTTAGGCCTTGCTTATGGCTCTGTGCTCAGGGATCACTCCTGGTAGGGTTGGGGGACCAAATGAGGTGTTGGGGATTGAATCTGGGTCAACCATATGCAAGGCAAGCTCCCCTCCCCCCGCCACTGTGCTATTGCTCCAGTCGCCTCCCCCAGCCCCGCTTACACGTTTTCATGAGGCTGTTGGAGGTTGTACTCACAAGGGTTGTGGTGATTACATACTCGATCTCAGTGCTCACCGAAGGCTGCATATCTCTAGTTGTAATGCTCGCACAGGTGCTCACTGGGGCTCACATTCTTTGTTGAGGCACATGGGAGGGCTGCCACAGTCCCCATACGCAGGCTGGAGGTTGTACCTCCTGGTGGTGCTCACTGTGGTCTGAGCCCCCTTTGCATGAAGCTAGTACATGTACCCAGCTGCAGCGCACGGTGGCTAGTGGTCCTGGAGATCTCGAGCAGCAGTGCTGCTGGGACTCTGTGTCTGCACATGGGGACAGCTTGGAGCTGCCCTCAGGACCACAGGCTGGCAAGACACTTTATTTATTATTATTTTTTAAAATTTTTATTTTTTTTATTTTTTTGCTTTTTGGGTCTCACCCAACGATGCTCAGGGGTTACTCCTGGCTCTGCACTCAGGAATTACTCCTGGTGGTGCTCGGGGGGACCATATGGGATGCTGGGAATTGAACCCGAATTTTATTTTAGTTCTAATTAAATCACCGTGAGGTAGTTACAAAGCTTTCGTGATCAGGTTTCAGTCATATAATGTTCCAACATGCATCCCTCCACCAGTGTGCATTTCCCTCCACCAGTGTCTCCCACCTCCATCCCTCCTGCTACCCTCCCCCCCACACACACACACAGCTTGTCTCTGTGACAGGCACTTTTCTTCTTTCTCTCTCTCTCCTTTTGGGCGTTATGGTTTGCAAAACAAATACTGAGAGTCCATCATGTTCGGTCCTTGACCCACTTTGAGCACACATCTCCCACCCAGCGTGATCCCTTTCAGCTATCCTTGTCATAAGGGTCCCTTCTCTACCCCAGCTGCTCTCCTCCTTGTAAGGCAGACACTTTAAGCCCCACATTGTCCCCTCAGCTGTCCATATTGACTCTCAGCTCTCAACATTTGATCTCTCTGTCTATTGGGGTACTTTATTTTTTTTTGTTTTGGGGCCACACACGGCTGTGCTCAAGGGTGTTACCCCTGGCTCTGCACTCAGAAATGACTCCCCATCAGGGGACTGTATGGGGTGCCAGGGATCAAACCCAGGTGTTGTAGTGAGTGCAAGTATCTTTGTAAATTTATTTATTTTTTTTAAAAAATCAGTTTGACTAATGGTTTGTCAATTTTATTGATCTCATCAAAGACCCAAGTTTCATTGGTTTATTTTGTTGTTGTTTTTCATTCATTTTACTCTGTGTTCCGTTTGAGTTCATGGGCCATTTTTTCCTTTCTACAGACTTCAGGTTTACTTCCTTTCCCCTTTTACTTATAGGGGCACACCCAGTAGTGATGGGAGTCTGGGGAGCCACTGCCAGAGCCACCACGGCTGCACCAGGCAGTATTCGGGGGCCATGCAGTGTATGCGCTCCAGCCTTTGGGCCAATTCCCAGTCTTTTCCCATTCCTTAAGGTGAAACTTAGACCACTGAGTCAAACAAACCTCCCTTTTCTTCTAATACGAGAAACTAATGCTACCAGGTTCCACTCTGTCCCGCTTTTCTCAGAGATGTACATTGTGTTTTCATTTTAAGTTCAGATACTTTCTAATTTCCCCTGTGCTTGCTTTTCTTGGACTTTGAGTTACATAGAAATGGGTTGCTTAATTTATTTGGGAATACTCCGAATTTCTCGTTGATTTCTATTTTAATTGTATTGTAGGTAGAGATCAGCTGATGTTTGATTTTATTATTAAAAATTTTTTGCCACTCCCAGCAGTGCTTGGGGACCCTGTGGCCCAGGGCAGGCTCAGGCCTCCTGTGGGAGCCTGCCTTGTATTCTTGAGCATCTTTCCAGCCAGGTGTTTGATTTATTTTTATTTTGGGGGGGACCATACCTAGAGATGCTCAGGGGCTACTCCTGGTTCTGCACTCAGAAACTACTCCTGGTGGTACTCGAGGGACCATATGGGATGCGGAGGATCGAACTTGGTTTGGCCATTTACAAGACAAGTGCCCTACCCACTGTGCTATCACCCCCCGCCCCCCGCCCTGCCCCTGCCTCATGGCAGGAATTTGAACTGAGTTCTCCCACATGCAAACCAAGCACCTTACCTCCTGTTCTGTCTCTCAGACCTCTAGGTGTTTGACTTAATTCTTTTAAATCTATTCATGACCAAAGGCTTGAAAGGCAGACACTTTAGGCCCCACGCTGAATCTTGCTTTGTGCTCTAGCAATATGTCCATCCCCTAGAATGTTCCATACCCGTTTGATTAAAAATAGTGTGCTTGGGGGATGTACAGCAGGTAAGGTATTTGTCTTGAACAGAGCCAACCCAGGTTCGGTGCCTGGCATCCCATTTGGCCCTCTGAGTGCTACCAGGAGTTATCCTGAGCTCCCTAACTCTCTCTGGGTGTGGCCCCCCCAAAAAACAAACAAGTAAAACAAAAATGTCTCCTGGGCCAGGGGTGTGGCGTCAGTGATTGCACACGTGCCTAGCATGTGTGAGGCCCTGGGTTTGATCTGCAGCTCCCAAAGGCTGTGATATAACTCTGGTAGCCCTCGAGCCCCGCTGGACCCGGGCACTTCTGGGTGTGACACCCCCTCGTCCACACCCCTGAGAGTACACTGCTGGAAGCCACTCCCGTTCCCTCTGCACTTGCTGAATTTCCGTCTGCTTGTCATCTCTGACCCAAACTACTGACCCAACCATTGACTCACATGAGCACTGTCCCATGACTGGGGGGTGCTTTACTAGGGACGTGCAAGGTGGGGTTGTTTATCTTCCTGGGGGACACAGAGTGTCGGAGTCATGCTTCAGCTGGGAGGTCACTGGGCTGGTGGGGAAGCCAGTGATGCTGAGCCTTGCCCGCCTTGACGAAGATCCCGTCAGCCCCAAATGCCATGTTTGATGCTGTGACACCCAATCTCTTTCATGTCACCCCAAAATCGATTGCCCTTTTTTTTTTTTTTTTGAGAATAAACTGTTCTCATTTTTGGGTTTGTCTTTGAGTCATTTCTTTTTGGCCTTTGCCCAGTTTAATATTTTCTTTAGGAGAAGAGGATTCGCCCAGTCCTTCACACCACCGCGCGGCTGGGGCTAATTTATGCCTCTGACTCAAAACCTTTATGCTTAAAGTCGGTTTCTCATGGACAGCTTATAATTAGAATGCTTTTGTCCCTCCCCCACCCCCTTCCCCGAGTGGCTCACACACACACACACACACACACACACACACACACACACACACACACCACACGCCCACGCGCACAGAACCTGACTGTGCTCGCACACCTTTTATTTTTATTTTTAAATTATTTTTTATTTACTTATTTTTTTGCTTTTTGGGTCACACCTGGTGATGCACAGGGGTTCCTCCTGGCTCTGCACTCAGGAATTACTCCTGGCGGTGCTCAGGGGACCATATGGGATGCTGGGATTCGAACCCGGGTCGGCCGCATGCAAGGCAAACGCCCTACCCGCTGTGCTATCACTCCAGTCCCTCACACACCTTTTATCAGATGAGCTCATAGGGTGGGGACATAGCCAGGGTGTGGTGCCCACACACACTGCTGCAGTGCTCACTCAGTACTCACAATGCTCCCGACATGTGGTGCTCCACCAGGTGCCCACTGCGGGGGTGGGGGCACTCAGCTGTGGAAACTCGTCATGGTCGTGGTGCTCACTGGGAGTCGAGGTGGGGCTCACACACATGCTTGCTGGGGCTGTACCCCACTGGGTGCATACACAGACCCGACTACAGGGCAGCCGGAAATGGCTTTAGCACTGGGGACCACAGACAGCAGCACCGGACTCGGCCTCTGTGCAAGGTGTGGAGTCAGGGCTTGACGCCCGTGTGGGGCTGCTGTTCTGAGCCCCTGTGCGGGCCCTCCCTGCCCCAACAGCTGGGTCGTATAAAAGCCAGGATGCAGGGGCCAGAGCGGGTTCAATCCCCAGCACCACTTCCCATCCGGTTCCCCGAGCACTGCCAGGAGTGATTCCTGAGTGCAGAGCCAGGTGTGGCCCAAAACCTTAAAAAATAAATAAATATGGAGCTGGAGCGATAGCACAGCGGGTAGGGCGTTTGCCTTGCACGCGGCTGACCCAGATTCGATTCCTAGCATCCCATATGGTCCCCTGAGCACTGCCAGGGGTAATTTCTGAGTGCATGAGCCAGGAGTAACCCCTGTGCATCGCCAGGTATGACCCAAAAAGCAAAATAAATAAATAAATACATAAATAAATGAATAAAACCCATTTTAATGAAAACACATGGTTTACAAAGAACATGGTTGAGTTTCGGCATATGGCCTTCCAACATCCATCCCGTCTCCACTGTTCGCTCCCCCACCCATGTGCCCGGTTCCCTCCTGCCCTGCAGCCAACCTCTGTGACAAGACCTTTTCTGTTCAACACTGTTTCACAGTCCTGTTGGCAACGGGGTTTCAGGCAGGGCTCAACCTAGCACCACACCAGCCCCCAGAGTGACCACTTTCCTCCACCACTGTCCAGCGTCCCCCTGTGCTCTTGCCCCCTACTAAGGACCAGTCTTGCAAGCTTGCTGCTGCTGATTTCTCTCCGATGTTGTCCGAAACAGTATTCACCTCCTTCATTTTGAAGGCATATTTTCACTTGCTGTAGAACTCCAGGTGAGTCTGTTTTAACTTGGGTCCTTTATTTATTTATTTATTTATTTATTTTTTGCTTTTTGGGTCACACCTGGCGATGCTCAGGGGTTACTCCTGACTCTGCACTCAGGAATCACCTCTGGCAGTGCTCAGAGGACCATATGGGATGCTGGGAATCGAACCCGGGTCGGCTGCATGCAAGGCAAACGCCCTACCCGCTGGGCTATCGCTCCAGCCCCAAAAACTTGGGTCCTTTAAAGAGGTCACCCCACAGACTGGAGAGATGGGACAGAGGTGAAGGCATTTATTTTCCTTGCTTGCCACCAGGACTGTGTTTGGACTTCCTGATGCCACATTGATCCCTGGTCATTATCAGGGGTCACTCCTGAGCACAGGGCCAGGAGGAGCCCCTGAGCACTGCCATGTTGGGGCTGGACTGAGCTATCAGGGCGAGCCCATGTATACTGTACCGTACTACGGACAGGAACATAGGGACCCATGAAAATGGGCGAGACTTCTCGTGTGTCCTGACTGGTTTGGATGAAGCTGAACATTTTCCCCCTTCAAGCTGCCTTCAGAAAAATAATTTCAGAATACTGAAAAGAGCAGTTTTTCCTTCTCTCACAGAAGCCTGGCTGGTCTTTGACATGCAGATGGTGTTAGCCAGGCCTGACCTTTGACATTGTAAATTGTAGATTTCAGGTGCAGGCCCAGCTTTGTCTTTGGGATGCAGATTTCAGGTGCCTGCCCAGTTTGTATTTGAAGTGGCAAGCACAGCCTAGTCTTTGGGATGTAAATCCAGGTGCCTGAAGAAGGTTTCAGTTTCGGTTTTGTATCCAGGTGCCTGTAGGTTTCAGTTTCCGTTTTGTATCTTTCCCTTCTCAGTTCTGTATTCTTTTCCCGAGGCTATAGGCCTACCCATACAAGGAAACAATATGTTCCATTGTCTCAATGTTCTCCCTGTAACATTTTTTGATGCCTTTGGTGATGTCACTATATTGCGCCCTTTAGAGGTACCATGATCAATAAAAGGAGGTCCACGAGGCCCTCTGCCTTTGCTAAGAGCCAGAGCGAGCCTTAGTCCTCCAATCAGTGAATATTTCCCTCCGATTGCAGAACGTTCACGCAACACTGCCAGGTGCGGCCAGACTATCCCCACAAAATATATGTCACCCCATCATCTTATTCAACCTTTAAACCCTTTGCACCCAGGAGCAATAGTACAGCGGGTTCCACAGGAGACCGACATGCGGCCAGCTGGGTTCGATCCCTGGCATCCCATATATCCCGCCAGGAATAATTAGTGATTGAAGAGCCAGGAGTAGTCCCTGAGCATTGCTGGGTTGCACCCTACTGTTGGATAACATTGGGTTGTCCTTGCTCCTCCTGCAGGGTGCTTAGGTTTATTGATTGACTCCCACAACAGTGCTCCTGAGACACACCCAGTTCCATCAAACACTAGTAATCTTATATTGCTTTTCTCTTTCCTTATGTCCTTTGTATGGCTTAGCAATGGCCTTTTTGTATAGACACAGGAAGACAGTTGATACTATGCTTTTATAACATAGGAGTTAGCACTGTAGCACTGTCATCCTGTTGTTTATTGATTTGCTCAAGTGGGCACCAGTAACATCTCCATTGTGAGACTTGTTGTTACTGTTTTTGGCATATTGAATACAAATATGCCACGGGGAGCTTTCCAGGCTCTGCCATGTGGGCAGGATATTCTTGGTAGCTTGCCAGGCTCTCTGAGAGGGATGGAGGAATCGAACCCCGTTCTGCCCTACCACTGTGCTATTGTTCTAGTCCTATAAAGAAGGACACTGCATAGAATCTTCAGTTGCTAATGGTGTTTTCTTCAGCACCGTAACTAGTAATGGGGCTTTTTGCGCAATTATTTATGTAAATAAATTTAGTAATTTCTCTGTGTGTTCTAGGTATGACTGTCTCCATCTCCTTAATGTCTGCTCAGCACATTTCACTTCTCTTTTTTTGGACATCTATTATTGCTTCAGAGAAAATGCACTCTGAGATACAAAGACA
The DNA here is from genome assembly GCF_027595985.1 of Sorex araneus. NCBI lineage: Eukaryota > Metazoa > Chordata > Mammalia > Eulipotyphla > Soricidae > Sorex > Sorex araneus. Next base: position 37,499,956 of record NC_073308.1, on the reverse strand, counting down.
CAGGGAAATAGTAGGAATAGTAGACAAACAAGAGTTGCTTTTCCTTTCACTCGGTAGGTAGAAAATGCCACTAAGGCAAATTTTCTCCTGGTCCTTCACACGAAAATCTAAAATGATCCTGAAAATGCATTTAATGACTCTCAGACTGATTTAAGGATCTGTGCCTCTTTGAATTACCTTTTACTACTGGGATAGAACTAATTTCACTAAGGAATTTTAAACATTAAGAAAACAACAAGTGGGGGCTGGAGCAATAGCACAGCGGGTAGGGCGTTTGCCTTGCACACGGCCGACCCGGGTTCGATTTCCAGCATCCCATATGGTCCCCTGAGCACCGCCAGGGGTGATTCCTGAGTGCAGAGCCAGGAATAACCCCTGTGCATCGCCGGGTGTGACCCAAAAAGCAAAAAAAAAAAAGAAAACAACAAGTAAGCCAGAAATAATTTTAGTTTAACACACAACAGATAACTGTGCTAGTTTACTTTACATAATTTGTTAAGAAACAGCTCTTAGGGGAAGTATGTGGCATTATTTAAATTTAATGGTAAGAAAATCAATATAAAGAAAAAAGACCAGGGGCAGAGTGACAAGACCAAGGGCATTTGCCTTGCACTTGGCTGACCTGAGTTCAGTTAATTGACTCCAAATAATATTTAATCCTGGGCATCTATCTTATTTACCTGACTTAAGCCTTAGATGCCCTTACTTCCTAATACCCCCAAAAGGAGAATCCCAGTGAGAGACAAGGATGGACCCAGGGCAAGCTGTAAGCGACCCTGGCATTGAAAAGGGATAAGCTAAGTGTCATGAGAAGTATAATAAGAGCACGGTCATGGAACAAACTCCGTCATGACCCAAAAAGAAGTAACTGGGGGCCGGAGCGATAGCACAGTGGGTAGGGCGTTCGCCTTGCACGTGGCCGACCCAGGTTCGATCCCCGGCATCCCATATGGTCCCCCAAGCACCACCAGGAGTAATTCTTGAGTGCAAAGCCAGGAGTAACCCCTGAGCATCGCTGGGTGTGACCCAAAAATCAAAAAAAAAGAGAGAGAAGTAACTGAATAAGGACCCTGCTGGGGTTAGGAAAGACTAACCTGGCCTGGGGCTGGAGCGGTAGATAGCACAGCGGTAGGGTGTTTGCCTTTCACGTGGCCAATCCATGTTCAATTCCTCTGACCCTCCCCCTCTCGGAGAGCCCGGCAAGCTACCGAGAGTATCACACCCGCACGGCAGAGCCTGGAAAGCTGCCTGTGGTGTATTCGATATGCCAAAAAACAGTAACAATAAGTCTCACAATGAGAGACGTTACTGGAGTCCCTTCGAACAACTTGATGAGCAACTGGATGACAGTGACAGCAACAGTTACAGTTAACCTGGCCTGAGGACTGTAGTCTGGGATATATAGTGAGATGTCCCCAGGAAGAGCCTACCTATAAGCCTAATACATCTTTCACTGTGTTCATACAAAATGACTAGAAATATTAGTAAGAAGTAAATTTACTAGGATTGTTTAAATGGAATGCTAGCTGAGAAAGGAGAAAGCAATACACCCTAGATGGAATCGCGCCCTTGAGTGGACCTCCTGGTAATCTGGAGTGCTGAACCCCCCAGATGAGATTCCGTCCTTGAGTTCATCTCCTAGAACTTCCCCTGAAAGAGTGGCTTTACCTCTGTTGTTATGGCAATGTTCACCCCCACCCACGTGTACCCCCACTTCATGATTGCTATAGAACTCTGCTGTAAGGGGAGAGAGGGGACGGCAATGGGGAAAAGAAGAAAAATTATCATGCTGCGAGGGAAGAGGTCGAACTATGCTGGGGAGAAAGGAGGAGAAGTTACTATGCTGTAAGGGGAGAGATCGAACTATGTTGGGGAGGAGAGAGAAGTAAACTGTCTACCAACCAGCCTGGGGCCCCGTTTCTCTGTTTCCTTGGTCCTTCGTCTGTCCGTTGCCGTGGGCCAGCTAGGGGAATGGTTCTCAGCCATGGAACGCTCTCATCCCGTGCCCCCAGGCTTTCTTGAAACTCATACCCTACCTTGCTCTCTCTCTCTCTCTCTCTCTCTCTCTCTCTCTCTCTCTCTCTCTCTCTCTCTCTCTCTCTCTCTCTCTCTCTCACACACACACACACACACACACACACACACACACACTAAACATTTTGCATCCTTAATGTTGTGCTTCCGAGATCAGATGAGATCAGGCCCGTTCAGGGCTGGAGCGATAGCACAGCGGGTAGGGCATTTGCTTTGCACTCAGCCGACCCAGGTTCGATTCCTCCGTCCCTCTCGGAGAGCCCAGCAAGCTACCAAGAATATCCCGCCCACATGGCAGAGCCTGGCAAGCTACCTGTGGTATATTCGATATGCCCAAAACAGTAACAAGTCCACAATGGAGACATTACTGATGCCCGCTTGAGCGAATTAAAGAACAATGGGATGACAATGACAGTGCTACAATATTGTACTAGGCTCCTTGTAGTAAAAATGTTAGTTGCAGGCTGGGTTCAATCCCCAACACTCCATATGATCCCCTGAGCACTGCCAGGAGTGATCCCTGAGTGCAGGGCTATGAGTCAGCCCAAAGCACAGCTGGCAGTGGTCCAAAAGCAAAAAAAAAAAACAAAACACCAAAAAAAACAAAAAAAAACCCGCCCACTTCGCCGTGCCTGCCGCTCCAGTATGACCGAGGAGGACAAGGGAGCTGCTTTGGACACCAGCAGCCCACTGAACAACCTGCAGTATGTGAATTGAGCGTTTCCGCCAGGCTGCCCGTGTGGGGGCCCGGTATTTCTCTAGGTTTTCCCATCTTATGAGCATCATAAAAGGGTAAAAGATTGTAGCGATATAATTTCAGGCAGAATTTTCCCTGGACTTTATACAGAAACCCAAAACCGCGCAACATTAGATGACCTAATGTCATCTAATCATCAGCAATATGAAATGGTTCCTTTTTAACGGGTTGGACTTTGGTGGGAAACCCTAACAAGAATAGTACGTTTTTTGTTGAAATACTGAAGGCAACCAAAATGGTAGCCATCTCTCTAGATTGAACTAAGCCATATCCCCATGCCAGCTGAGAAGAAATATCCTTCTTTCTCGGGAAGAAACGCGGCGTGGCGTTAACCATAGTATGATGTCCATTAAGTTGACACGGACCTGGTGGCATGGGAATGGGATACAAGGGAATAAAGTATTATGTACATGGAACAGCAGGATGCTGGTGGAATCTCGAGCCGGGGCTGATACCAGCGCACTACTTTTGGTTCCAGAAACTGCAGACTTTCTACCAGACTATCAACTAAGCCAGAGCCCCACGCCGGCTGATGACGGGAAATAACCATCTTTTCCGTTTTTTTTTCCTTTGTCAGGCAGCGTGGTGATTACTAAACAGGCGTGAACTCGGTGGCGTGGGATGAGGGGGGAAAAAAATAGAAAAGTTATGTAACAAACAACGGGACTTAATATCTTTACATTCTCAGCAATGGAGAACTATCAAGTGATTCCTTGACAATAGGACTGTCTTTTTCCTTTTGGCGGGAAACCCCAGCAACAATAGCGAGTTATGTGTTGAAACATAGAATGTAACTAAGATAAAGCGTAAACGAACTTATCAATTACAAGGGCGGGGACGGGGGGGGGCAGGAGGGGGCGGGAGGTATATTGGGGTGGTTGGTTATGGAATAGGGGCACTGGTGAAGGGAAGGGTGTTTGAGTATTGTATAATTGACATAATCCTGAGAACTATGTAACCCTCTACATGGTGATTCAATAAAATTAAAAAAAAAACAACCCAACCAAAACAAAAACAGCAACAAAAACAGGATAAAACAATTGTTAGCAGGGATCTAGGGATAACTTGGTGATATGCGCCTGCTTGTCAGGTGAGAGGCCACCAGGACGATCCCTCTGTAGCACCCACATGCGGGAGAGCCCCAGGCCCACAACTGATGTGGGCGATACAACAAACATGTGACCTGATCGCAGCAATGACAGAAAGGGGAGGGCAAGCCCTGTCCCTCCAGACAGCAGGGCAGGGTCGGTGATGACTCCTCCCAAGGGTCCTGGGGTCCTCTCCGGGGAATGCTCAGCTCTTTCTTTCCCCCCCTGAGTGTTTGCACGCTCCCCTTTGTCCCTGACCCTGGCATTCTTCGGGGATGTCTCTCTGCATTCTTGCAGCCCACCCGTTCTTTGCTGTCGCACTATCTGCTTCTCTTCCTACGACTCTTCCCAGGTCCAGGGGACAACCTGGCCAGGTAGACTGGACTTGGCGTTACGATTTTCCACCTCTGTTAGCCCTGTATCCTTGAGCAAGTCTTAGGAGCCCCTCAATAACGTTTAAAGAACCTCTCTCGGAGAGGCTGAGAACACTAAGTTAGATCATGCACGAAAGATTCCTAGTCCCAAACTTGGAACCTGATGCTATCAGCCACGCATGGTTGGAGACCAGCCTGTTGCTCCCTGGTTACAGCTGGGCCCCCCTGCCCCCCCAGCAGAGATGCCTCCCTGGGTTACAGGGCTGGGTGGGGCAGAGAACTGGGAGCCAAGCCCAGATTGGCTCCAGAGTCTCTGACCACATTGTTTCACATGTTCTCTCAGTTAATAGCGACAGATGGAAATAGGGTTGAGCCTTGGGAGAGAAGAGAACTTTTGGGTGGACATTGGGGAAGGGGGATAGGTAAAGGACAGGGAGGCGAAACTTCCAGTAGGAGCAATAGCTTTTGGGTAGAAATGGAAGAATACAGGGAGCCAAGTGGGGAAACAGCTAAATCAGCTGGTCGAGCAGGGCATGGAAAAATATAGCAGAGGATAAGTTTGTAACATAGGGGCTAAAGATGTAAGTACTTTGAATGCCCAGCTAAGAAATTTGGGTGTTGCGATTACAGAGTGACAAGTCTTGGGGCTGGAGCGTTAGTGCAGCGGGTAGGGCGTTTGCCTTGCACGTGACTGACCTGGGTTCCCATATGGTCCCCTGAGCACCGCCAGGAGTAATTTCTGAGTACAAAACCAGGAGTCACCCCTGTGCATTGCCAGGTGTAACTGAAAAAAACAAACAAACAACAAACAAAAAGTGACAAGTTTCCATGGGAGTAACGTGGCTAGAGTGGTCATTTGGGATGAGTTTATGAGATACTTGGTGAGTAGAGGAGGAGAAACTAGAATAGTGAGAGCAAGGCCTGGAGGGACGCTAGCTGGGATGGTGGGGGTCATTTCCTGATAAAGAGGCAAAGCCCCAGGCATGAGTCAGCTTACTCTCCCTGTGACCAGGAGGAAGCAAGCCAGGAAATTCTCAGAGGAGCAGGCTGGCGAAGGGACAGGGAGAAAGAATACAAGGGGGAGGGACGGAAGGGAAGAGAGATGCATAGATAGACCAGAAGCAACTTCAGGACAGCTTCCTGGAGGGGGAAACCACAGGAGGGCTTTAAGCAGTGATGAGTAGCTTGAATCAGCGCCTGATTCTAGAAAAAGCCTCGCCTTTGTTTTATTCTCTTTTCAATTTGATGTTACTGTTATTGAGGTAACATGATTTACAATTGTCTTTATGTTTATGCTTTAACCTCTACCACTTACATTCGCCTTCCCTTTTTCTGGCTTTTTGGGCCATACCCTGTGATGCTCAGGGGTGACTCCTGGCTCTACACTCAGGAATTACTCCTGGCAGTGCTCAGAGGACCATATGGGATGCCAGATCAGCTGCGTTCAAGGCAAGGCCTCACTTTACTATCATTCCAGCCCCAATAGCTACCTTCCTTTAAAAAAAATATGTACTATTACTATCGACTGGAACGATCGCACAGCAGGTAGGGCGTTAGCTTGCACTCGGTCGACCAGGGTTTGATTCCTCCATCCCTCTCGGAGAGCCCAGCAAGCTACCGAGAATATCCCGCCCACACGGCAGAGCCTAGCAAGCTACCTGTGGTATATTTGATATGCCCAAAACAGTAACAAGTCTCACGATGGAGACGTTACTGCTGCCCGCCTGAGCAAATCGATGAACAATGGGGCAACAGTGCGACAGTGCTACAGTGCATTTTTTTGGGGGGCCACACCCAATGATGCTCAGGGCTTACTCCTGGCCCTTCACTCAGGAATTACTCCTGGTGTGCTCAAGGGATATGGGATGCCAGGGATTGCACCCAGGTTGGCTGTGCCCAAGGCAAAGGCCCTCCCCACTGCACCATCTCTCTGGTCTCCTGGAGCCACCTCCTTATCTAATCTTTCCCCCCAACTCTACACTTGGCCAAGAGCAAAGGATCTTGACCCTTTCAGGAACCCAGTGGACTTCAGCCAAGGGCAGATGGGAGGGAGTGAGGGTGAACTGAAGATTAAAGATGTCTGGGCCGGAGCAACAGTACAGTGGGCAGGGCGCTGGTCTTACAGGAGGCCGAGCTGGGTTCAATCCCCAGCACCCAATATGGTCCCCTGAGCATCGCCAGTGACCCCAGAGAGCAGAGCCAGAAGTAAGCTGTGAGCACAGTTGGGGAAACCCCCCGAAGCAAAATAAGATAAAGATGCTTGCTGGATCTGTTTGGACTTCTGAGAACTCTTATGACTGTCAAGGTTAGGGACAGAGTCTGAATAAGATTGAGATGGGCTCCCCTGCCCCTGCAGAAGAATGGGACTTGACTTCAAGAAACAAAAGTGCTGGACAGATAAAGCAGCAAGTAGGACGCTTGCCTTGCAGGCAGCCCACCAGATTTGATCCCCAGCCCCACATATGGTCCCCTGAACTCTGCCAGGACTGATCCCTGAGCACAGTCAGGTGTGGCCTCCCCCAAAACACAATGAGAAGTCTAAGACATTCCTTACTCCAAAGCATATTCATGTATCTGCTTCTCAATAGATTATAAACTCTTTTTTTTTTTTTTAGCTTTTGGGGTCACACTCAGTATTGCACAAGGGTTACTTCTGGCTCATGCACTCAAGAATTACTCCTGGTGCTTGGGGGACCATATGGGATGCTGGGGATCGAACCCGGGTTGGCCACATGCAAGGCAAATGCCCTACCCGCTGTGCTATCACTCCAGCCCCTATAAACTCTTTTTTTAAAAAGTTTTTAAGAGGGACCTAGCATAGAGTTTGACCCATTCGTTTTTTTTTTTTCTTTTTGGAGTCACACCAGCGATGCACAGGGGTTACTCCTGGCTCATGCACTCAGGAATTACTCCTGGTGGTGCTTGGGGGACCATACGGGATGCTGGGAATCGAACCCAGGTCGGCCGCGTGCAACGCAAATGCCCTCCTTGCTGTGCTATCACTCCAGCCCCTTGACCCATTCTTATGAATTTCTTCACTGTTATCATTTATGATCTCAGCAAGAGGACCCTGGGATGAATATTAATTCAGCAAACATTTCCTAAGCTCTTATAGATGTTCCGGGAACGCCGGTGTGAACAGTAGGGAGAACCCAGCTCTCAGGGTTTCCTTCTTAGATGGAGAGCAAGATATTAAAACAGAAACGAGTAAGATGGCTTCAGGTGGGGGCATAAGTCAGGCCAAATCCCAGGGGAGCGGGGCCAGTTGGTGGGACTCCTAGGGCTTGGGGCCAAGCCAACGGGAGCTCACCGCTCATGCGGAAGCTGGCATAGGAGTGGGGGTGGGGGTGTGGCAGGAAGTAAAGCCAAGACATGATGTGAAGAAGTTACTCTGTCACTAGCCCTAAAGTAGCCCCCGAATTATAAGGTCAGACCCACTTGTGGACACAGGAACTGAGGCTGGTAAGACTGACTGGTTCCACCACTAGTGCAGAGAAGGCTGGGCCCTCTCCAAGGAGAGGGTCCAGGAGGAACAGAACCTGTTAAGAACTTAAAGGTGGACCACCAAAAGGTCAAATCCCTTACCATTGACCACACCCCTATCTATATAGAAAGCCCCACGTGGTTTTTCCAGGGTTTTTTGGGGGGAGAAAACCTATAAAAGCAACATCGCACATGCAAGCAGCACACGTCTCGGTCTCACTGATGTACCTGCCTCGCAGGCTGAGACACGCACACTCAGCTCTCTCCACTCTGCACAAACCCGCGTTAGTTCTCCAGCATGTGACTCTCTCTGTCCCTCCTCAGAATGTCTAAGTAAAACTGTCCTACTCCACTGTTTGTCTTCTCCCAGGGTTCTTTCCAGTATGGGAAAGGAATTCCTGGAAAACCAGGACAGAGATCAGAAGTGACTCTCCTCTTCCTGAGAAAGAGCGAGTCCTTGGTCCAGCCCGAGTTTCCTGCCACCCCAGGATTCTGGCTGGCAAGGATCCCCTTCCCTCCGCTTCCCAGGTAGATCACGTGGGACGGGCACAGGTGGTTGACTGCGTGGAGCTGCTGAGACATAATGTGCAGGTGCCAACAGCCCATCTGCCCACTTCTCTGGGTGACTGAGGGGACAGGAAAGCGGTAGGCTCCGCCCTGGGGGCCACAACCTCTCTTCTCCCCGCTTCACGTAAGTCGCCTGCAGCAACAGTCAAGACGGAGGCCACAAGGACTCCGAGGAAACATGCTCAGAGGTGTCGCCCCAGAATTCTGTTTCGGGTGTGCTGAGTTGGAGTTGCTGGGTTGGCAGGCGTGTGGAGAAGGAGCAGGCATCTAGCCACACCCACTACGGTGCCAGGGACCCGGGAGATAGCACAGCGGGGAGGGCGCTTGCCTTGTATGTGCCCATCCCAGGTTTGATCTCCAGCAACTCGCAGGGTATCCCGAGCACTGCCAGCAGTGATTCCTACGCACAGAGCCAGGAGTTACCACTGAGCACCACCACCCAAAGCCAAAAATGAAAAAAAGGAGAGTGGGGGCCGGAGCGATAGCACAGCGGGTAGGGCGTTCGCCTTGCAAGCGGCCGACCCGGGTTCGATCCCCAGCATCCCATATGGTCCCCCAAGCACTGCCAGGAGTAATTCCTGAGTGCAAAGCCAGGAGTAACCCCTGAGCATCTCTGGGTGTGACCCAAAAAGCAAAAAAAATGAAAAAAAAAGGAGAGTGGCATGGAGAGGAACTGGGGAGCCAGCAGCAAGTAGCTGGGATCAAGTCAGTGTGTGTGTGTGTGTGTGTGTGTGTGTGTGTGTGTGTGGTGTATGTGTGTGTGTGGGGGGTGATTCCCAAGTTAGAGCATGGAGGTTACTGGGACTGAGCACTCGGACACTCCCACATGGAGAAGCAGTTATTCTTTTTTTCTGGGGGAGGGTCACACCTGGCAATGCACAGGGGTTACTCCTGGCTCATGCACTCAGGAATCACTCCTGGCGGTGCTCAGGGGACCATATGGGATGCTGGGATTTGAACCCGGGTCGGCCGCGTGCAAGGCAAACGCCCTACCCGCTGGGCTATCTCTCCAGCCTAGAAGCAGTTGCTCAAGAGAGAGAGAGAGAGGATTTATCAGGCAAAGGTCGAGGAGACCCTGCAGGAAGGAAGGACATGTGTCATGCTGCTGAGTCGACAGGCAACAGGGCTGCGGCCAGGGATGTGCTACCTCCGGGCTGGACAGGGTGCTGAGAACTTGGAAGTAGAGGGAGAAGGTCAAGGAGGCCACAGGTGCAGAGTCGGTTGGGGGCCTGAGAGCTAGGACAGCAGGTAGGACACTTGCCTTGCATTGAGCTGACCTGGGTTTGATCCCAGGCACCACATAGGCTCCCCTGAGCACCACTGGGAGGGATCGCTGAGCACAGAGCCAGGAATAATTCCTGAGCACAGCCCCCAAACAAACAAAAGGACTGTTGGGTCAACCAAGCTGTCGTCTTGTTGGGGCTGGACTGAGCTATCAGGGCGAGCCCATGTATACTGTACCGTACTACGGACAGGAACATAGGGACCCATGAAAATGGGCGAGACTTCTCGTGTGTCCTGACTGGTTTGGATGAAGCTGAACATTTTCCCCCTTCAAGCTGCCTTCAGAAAAATAATTTCAGAATACTGAAAAGAGCAGTTTTTCCTTCTCTCACAGAAGCCTGGCTGGTCTTTGACATGCAGATGGTGTTAGCCAGGCCTGACCTTTGATATTGTAAATTGTAGATTTCAGGTGCAGGCCCAGCTTTGTCTTTGGGATGCAGATTTCAGGTGCCTGCCCAGTTTGTATTTGAAGTGGCAAGCACAGCCTAGTCTTTGGGATGTAAATCCAGGTGCCTGAAGAAGGTTTCAGTTTCGGTTTTGTATCCAGGTGCCTGTAGGTTTCAGTTTCGATTTTGTATCTTTCCCTTCTCAGTTCTGTATTCTTTTCCCGAGGCTATAGGCCTACCCATACAAGGAAACAATATGTTCCATTGTCTCAATGTTCTCCCTGTAACATTTTTTGATGCCTTTGGTGACGTCACTATATTGCACCCTTTAGAGGTACCATGATCAATAAAAGGAGGTCCACGAGGCCCTCTGCCTTTGCTAAGAGCCAGAGCGAGCCTTAGTCCTCCAATCAGTGAATATTTCTTCCGCGTTCCTATCTCAGCGCCTCCGATTACAGAACGTTCACGCAACACGTCTGAGTGACTGGGACTTGGAATAGATGCGGGTCTCCAGGCTGGGGCCAGAGCAAGTTTCTGAGCAAGGTCACCAAAGGTGAGAACTTGACAGGTTTGTTTTTTTTTTCTTTTTGGGTCACACCTGGTGATGCACAGGGGTTACTCCTGGCTCATGGACTCAGGAATTACTCCTGGCGGTGCTTGGGGGACCACATGGGATGCTGGGAATCGAACCCAGGTCGGCCACGTGCAAGGCAAACGCCCTACCCGCTGTGCTATTGCTCCAGCCCCTTGACAGGGGTTTAACAGCAGGAAGGAGGAAGGAAGCACTCATCTTTGCCAGAATCATCTTCAAAAAGCTTTGGGGAAAGAAGTCCAATAGTGAGTAACTGGGAGGTGAGAATCAGGCCCCCTGGGGTGGGAGAGATATAGTACAGTAGGGACGGCACTTGTCTTGCATGTGGTAGATCCAGATTTGATCCCTGGCACTCTCTATGGTCCCCTAAGCCCACCAGGAGTGATCCCTGAGACAGAGACAGGAGGACCTTCTGGGCATCACCAGGTATGGGCGCCCCCCCCTTAAAAAAAATAAAAAGCCTTCCCTCAGGGGTGAGTGGATTGTTGAATGCTGGGAGTGGGGGGGGGGTGGGCGCAGGTTTCAGTTCTGTGGTATGTTCTGGTTTTGGTAGGAACCTTGAGCTTAGTTACAGGATTCATGGAACCATAAGAGAAGGAAGATTTGAAAATCGAAGGAGGAGAAGAGAACTGTTAGAGCTAAATTTCTGGCAGCCAGTAAGGGAAGTGCCCTGGTAAGGCTGGAACCTGTCAGGGGCTTCGCTCTGATGGGGAAAGAGCAGAGCACAGAAGGCCGAGCCACGGGCAGAGGGCAGGAGGGAGGTGCTACGGGTTAGTGCTCTGGGTCACAGCTTTAATTTTCTCCTGCACCGCGCTGGAGAGGATGGTGAGGTAACCAGAGACATGTGACAGGCGGAGAGTCCAAACAAAGGGGACTCAGCCTGCCATGTGCTTCCCGCCGTGCGGGGGGGAGGTCTGACCCGGGCGCCCCAAAGGTAGACAGATGCATCCTGGTAGCCTGGTGACAGCTGAGCACAGGTGGACAAAGCATGTGGGGCGGTGCCAGGACCGAGCTCACGGCCGTGTGCCCGCAGAGCAGGGGCTTTGTCACCGGGCAGGAGGAAGTGGGAAGACTAAAGGTGCTACAGGGAGGCCAGCCCGGGAAGCATGAGGGAAGGGTGCTCACCGTACCTCAGAAGGCAGTGCTCCTGGCTGGAGGAAGTCTAAGGGCTGGCCTGGCGGGAGTGACTTGCTGGGGGTAGCCCTGACGGTCCCTAGAGTGGAGGAGATCAAGGTGTCCAGCGAGGTCAGGACACTGGACAGGCCACTCACTCACTAGTACTGCACTGAAGCCCCCCAAAGGTGAGGGAGGCGGGGTGGAGAGGAAGCTCCGACCTCGGTTTCTGGAGAGAGCAAAGGGCCGGCCAGCAGGTGGGGGCCAGCAGGGACAAGGAGGCAGAAACGGGCTGGCCCGGGCTGGGGCTCTCAGCTGCATCCCTAGGAATGGTGAGGAGGGAGGCGCCTGACACATGGATCGAGCACTGTGCGAGCTCAGAAATGCCAGTGAGCACGGAGACCTCTGAGAAGCTCGAGGCAGCCCTTAGAGCCTGCTCAGAAAGCAGAGAGAGAGGGGCAGGGAGGGAAGGAGAGAGACAGAGAGAGGCAGGGGGAGACAGAGAGACAGACAGACAGACAGAGACAAGGAGAGACAGGGAGAGACAGAGAGACAGACAAAGACGGGGAGGGACAAAGAGGGACAAGAAGAGACAGGGAGGAACAGAGATAGGGAGAGACAGAGACAAGGAGAGACAGGGAGAAACAAGGAGAGACAGGGAGAGACAGACACAGACAGACAAAGATGGGGAGGGACAGAGAGGGACAAGAAGAGACAGGGAGAGACAGACAGACAGAGATGGAGAGAGAGAGAGACAAGGAGAGACAGAGACAGGGAGAGAGACACACAGATGGAGAGACAGAGAGACAGAGAGAGGTAGAGACAGCAAGAGGCAGAGAGGCTGTGCTGGCACAGGGCAGGTGCTCCCCACCCAGCCGGCCCCTCCTGCTGGTGACTGGCAGCCCCCTCCCCCCTGGGGAGCTGCCAGTGCCCGTCTGCTCCATGACGCGGCTCTGGCAGGAGAAATCACCAGCCATCTCGGGCTGGCGCCCTTCCCAGCCGCGGGCCGCCGGCTGTGCACGCTGGAGCTGAGGAAGCACATTTCAGGCGCCCTTCCCCGCAGAGAGGAGGGCCAGGGGGCTCATTAGCCGAAGCATCCCCTCCCGACCCCGCTCTCAGCTGAAAGGGAGCCGCGCTGCCGCTCAGCCCTCTCCCACCCGAGGACAAGCTGGCTCCTGCTCAGACAGAGCCCACCCTGTCCTCCGCCTGCTGGAAGCACATTCCTTCCCCCTGGGAGGGCCGGGCCGGCGTCCATGGCCACTGCTCCCACCTGCTCTTCCGGCTTCCCACCCCACCAGGCCCCCCTCCCCCCGCTTCTCATCCGGCCCTTGCACTAATTTGACCTCTAAAAGTTGGGGCCCCTGGGGCTGGAGCGATAGCACAGCGGGTAGGGCGTTTGTCTTGCACTTGGCTGACCTGAGTTTGATTCCCAGCATCCCATAGGGTCCCCTGAGCACTGCCAGGAGTAACTCCTGAGTGCAGAGCCAGGAGTGACCCCTGTGCATCGCCGGGTGCAAAATATAAAAAATAAAAAGTCAAAGTTCGGGCCAGAGCAACAGCACAGTGGGTAGGGCGCTTGTCTTGCATATGGCCGACCCGGGTTCGGGCCCCGGCATCTCAGCTTGGGTCCCCCGAGCGCCATCAGGAGGGTTCCCTGAGCGCAGAGCCAGAGTAAGCCCTGAGTACCACCAGGTGTGGCGCCCCCCCAAACAAACAGAAAAAAATAACCAATCTAATCCTGGGAAAGACCAAAACGTGACCAAAACTCTCCACTCCCGCCACAGACGAGTCTGTGCTCTGCAGCCGCCTGCTTGGCTTGTGCTTGGGGATCTCACGGCATCTCCTGCCCGACACGCCCAGAACTGAGCTCCGGCCCCCACCCGGCCCCCGCGTCTCCCCCGAGCAGGGCTGAGCCTCAGCCAGGCCCCTGCAGCAGCTCTTTCTCCCAGGCCGCCTTCAGCCCACATCTTGCCAAGCCCCGCAAAGGAGCCAGAGCCTCTCGCAGACCCCCCCCTGCCCCCTCCCCTCAGCCAGGTCATCAGCAAGGATTTGGGTGTTTGTGTGTGGCGGTGGGGATGGAGGACAGGGGGGTGGGGGGTGCAGCTCACCCAGCAGTTCTTGGAGGCTCCAGATCAGTCCTGGAGGAGATCTGGGGATTGAACCTGCAGCTCAGTCTGTGGGGCCTGGCTCCGACTCTGCGGCCTCTCCCCAGCGGCCCGAGACGGCTGTTCCTCCCGGCTGCTCTGGACTCCCGCACCCAGCGGCTCGGGGCCTCCTGGTTTCTCAGGCTCACTGTGGGGTGCTCAGCAGCTGGGCCCGGCGACCTCCCGCAGGCCCCCCTCTCTTCCTGCACGTCTTGGCTTGAACGTCATATTCTCTGGTCTTTTCCTGACCAGCCGTGGGACGCATGGAGCAGGAGGAAGCCGCTTCCGGTTCTCCCCAGACTCAGGAATGTTGGGTGTTTCCCAAAGCGGGTGGTACTGTCCCCTGCAGGGGCACCAGAACCCTCGGGGGGTGGGGGGTGAGGGCGGACTCTGGCGCCGTGTCGGGGTAGATTCCCAGTGGGTCTCGCCTGAAAGGGGGTCAAGAAAGTGTGGGGCTTCCCGACGCTGGCTCTCTTCTCTTGATTGTCGGTGACCCCAAGTCCGGGGGGCAGCCGCCTGCGGGGGGCACTCAGCAGGGACAGGCGGGGCATCCCGGAGGCCCAGGTCCCCACCCTGGCTCCCCATGGTCTTCTGAGCACTGTCAGCTCTGGTCACAAAAACCAAACCAAGACTCAAAAACAGACACTAAGGACCAACTCGTGTTGGGCGGGGGGGGGGGGGGGGCGGGGAAGCTCAGCCTCTGGGAATCCCCTAGCCACTCACACTTTTGTGTGTGTGTGTGTGTGTGTGTGTGTGTTTATTTGTTTGTTTTAAATAATAAAATCTTCTTTTAAGCTATTTATTTACTGATTCATTTTGGAGGGGGGTTGCCCTGCACCGGACAGTGCTTGGAGACGATGCCCAGCTCAGGGGCAGAGCTGGCCGGACCCAGACCCCCTGCGCGGCGCACAGCCTGGCCTCCAGCCCTGTGAGCTTTTGCCTCAGCCGAAAACCTCCTGGGAACAGTGCCTTAAGGCCCACTGTCGCGTCTGCCGCGCAGACTCACTCTCGGGCCTGCTCCGCCACATCCAGGAGCTGCTCCCAGCAGCTAAGCCTTAGGGAATTGCCGGAGCACCCATGGGAGACTCCTGCAAGCAAGCACTCATCCCCACCACTGCAGTCACGCGGAGGGCTCAACTCCCCCCCCACTGCCCCCCAGAATGTTCTCTGCAGAGGCTCTCATCCCTAATCATTTCAGGGACGGGCACCCTGCACTGGCTCTCTGGGTTGACTCTGGAGGCAGGCTGGGCAGCCCCTCCCCCGCCCACACTTCCGGAAGCCCCAGCAGCCCCACCCACCACCCACATCTTATCATTGACTCTTTGGCCCAGACCTTAGGTCTGGAAATGACACCTCCCGAAGCGACAAAAAGCTTACTAAATTCTTAGATGCGGCCTTACCAACCCTGCAATCTGGTATAACCATGTTCACGCATATATTTATTTTCTGGATCCATCGGTGTTAACATTGCAACTTTGTTCTCTCAATTTTTTTTTGCTTTTTGGGTCACGCCTGGCAATGCACAGGGGTTACTCCTGGTTCTGCACTCAGGAATTACTCCTGGTGGTGCTCAGGGGACCATCTGGGATGCTAGGAATCGAACCCGGGTCGGTCGTGTGCAAGGCAAACGCCCTGCCCGCTGTGCTATCGTTCCAGCCCATGTTCTCTCAATTTTAATGCTAGAATTGTATCAATAGTTGCCGCTTTTTTTTCACAGTAAATTAAAAAAAAATTGTTTTAGGGGCTGGAGCGATAGCACAGCAGGTAGGGTGTTTGCCTTGCACCCGGCAGACTCGGGTTCGATTCCCAGCATCCCATAGGTCCCCCGAGGACCACCAGGAGTAATTCCTGAGTACAAAGCCAGGAGTAACCCCTGTGCATTGCTGGGTGTGACCCAAAAAAGCAAAAAAAAACCTAAAAATTTTGTTTAAAATTTTCTTAAGGGGCTGAAGCAATAGTACAGCAGGTGGGGCACTTGCCTTGTCCACAGCTGACCTGGGCTCAATCGCCGGCATCTTATATGGTCCTCTGGGCACCGCCAGTGGTGGTGCCTGAGTATATATAGAGTCAGGAGTAAGCCCTGCGCACCACTGGGTGTGGCCCCAAACCAAACTCAAACAAATCAATTTTTATAGGGCCTTTGAGGTCCAAAGGGCCGCTCCCAGTGACACTTGGCTCAGTGGCAGCGGTTATTGGGGTTCACCAGGACCATAGCCAGCAGCAGTCAGCAGGGATCAAACTAAGGGCCTCATGGCCTGGTGCTGGCTTGACTGTTCAGGACTGAGGGGCCTTATTCAGGGACACCCCCCCCCAGTCGCCCTTAATGCCTTTTGGGAGGGGTATGTATTTGGGGGTCACACCTGGTGGTATTCAGGGATATTCCTGGTTCTGTGCTTAGGAGCGACCCCCCCACCCCCCGCCCACCGCAGTGCAGGGCTTCAGCCCAGAATCGCAGCGGCCACAGTTGCACGCAAGACAAATGCACCCTTTACACCCTTTCTCCGCCCAAAGCCCGCTTTCCCAATCCCCCGGGGAAGCACCGCTTTAGGCACCGACTGCTGGCTGCCAGCAAACCTCCTCAGCCCCTTATCTGAGGCAGCCACCGTGGCCCTTGCCTTCTTTCCCTTTGCTTCCTCATTCCCGCAAGAAAATCAACAGTGGCAGGTGACCTCCCCTGCAGGTGACATGACTATTAAGCCCAGCACGCCATGCAATGACCCCTGTGGTTCTTCTTCCAGCAGAGAGATTTGTTCTAGTCTCTTAACCATGTAAAACCTTGGCCGAAATATTTAAGAGAGAAAATACAGGGTGTTGAGACGCCTTGCCTTGCTTCCTGCTGACCCGGCTTCAAGCATGTGGGCCCCGAGGACCACCAGGGGTCACTCCTGAGCACAGAGCCAGGACTAACTTCCCGAGGAACCAGCGGGACCCTCCCAAGCTGCCCTGAGAGCCTCCAACTACTTAAATGGTCAAACAAATGTCTCAAAATGTAGCTTTCTTTCTTAATTGGGGAAGGGGAAACACCCAGAAGTACTCAGGTCTTATTCCTGGGTCTACACTCAGGAATGACTCCTGCCCATGCTCAGGGGACCATGTGGGATGCTGCGGATCCAAGGAGTGGGGGCTGGGGGTAGTGGGGGGGCTGCTTGCTAGGCAAACTCCTTAGTTGTGAATATCTCTCCATCCCCTCAAAATGTAGCTTCCTTCCTTCCCTCCCTCCTTCCCTTCCCTTCCTCCCTTCCTCCCTTGCTCCCTTCCTCCCTCCCTCCCCCCCTTTTTTTTTTTTTTTTTTGCTTTTTGGGTCACACCCGGCAATGCACAGGGGTTACTCCTGGCTCTGCACTCAGGAATCACCCCTGGCGGTGCTCAGGGGGCCCTATGGGATGCTGGGAATCGAACCCGGGTCGGCCGCATGCAAGGCAAACGCCCTACCCGCTGTGCTATTGCTCCAGCCCCGTCTGTCTTTCTTTCTTTCTTTCTTTCTTTCTTTCTTTCTTTCTTTCTTTCTTTCTTTCTTTCTTTCTTTCTTTCTTTCTTTCTTTCTTTCTTTCTTTCTTTCTTTCTTTCTTTCTTTCTTTCTTTCTTTCTTCCTTTCCTTTCCTTTCCTTTCTTCTTTCTTTCTCCTTTGTTTTTGGGCCACGCCTGGTGAAGCTCAGGAATCACTCCCAGCAGTGCTTGGGAGCCCTATGGAATGCTAGGGATCAAACCCAGGTCAGTCATGTACAAAGCAACCTCCCTACCTACTGTACTATTGCTCCAGCCCTTCATAATGTAGCTTTCTATTTACTGAACGAGGTTTCAGAATGCTGGCGTTGTGGTATTTTCCCTGAATTCTCTAGTATCCGTGGAAAACTAGAAATACAAAATAAGACAGAGTATTTCAATTTTAATTTTTTATTTCAAAAGATTTTGTGAAAAGCAAACATTAAAATCTCAACCATGGGGCTGGAGTGATAGCACAGCGGGTAGGGCATTTGCCTTGCACATGGCTAACCTGGGTTTGATTCCCAGCATCCCATATGGTCCTCCAGCACCACCAAGAGAAATTCCTGAGTACAGAGCCAGG